>NC_137737.1:19485807-19745807 GCF_963264785.1 Psittacula echo
AATGTAACAGCATTAACATCTCCAACACGATTAGTTTAGCTTGAGCCTTTTCTCCCACACAGTGCTATAAACCAAGTCTGTTGTAATACATGTACTGATAGAGGCTGCTTATTTGAGCAATGCCATTTTATTACTCATCCTGTATGAATCTTGCTTTCCTTCTTGCAGTCCTTTTTATAAGAATCCCACTTCTCTTATTTGAACCCCCTATTCGCATAAATAAGCTTCAGTCTGATGCTACTACTACATGATTATCTGGTGTTCACAGTTCCACTCCTGGGGTTATTCACACTGCCTAATTTAGGCTGCTTTAAAACTTCTAAGTCAAATGAGCCTTTACAGACTAAAATGAGAGGCTGAAGTTGCTCACACAATCAAGGAGAGAAGCAGGTGCCTTCACAGAGGAGACTCAGTGCTCCTCATTCTGATATCTGAGGCAGATCTGGTGCAATTACAGAATGTCACTATTTGCTACATTCAGTATCAAAACACATACACCAACATAAGTTTACTGGAAGTGCGGCTTTTGCATCTTAACCTTCAAACTATATTCATAAAGTCAAAATGAAAACAGAATTACTCTGGAAGCTATAAATGGCACTGATATTCCGCAGAAAGGTAGCGTGTAAAGCTGAAGCCCTGCCAGGCATTGCAATAAATTGGAAGTGATGATTCAAAACTCTCTAATGGCTGTAAGAAAGCTTTCATGAAAACACCTTACTTTTATTATGTTCTAAAAGAAACAAAAATCCTCAATGAAAGATAAACTCAAAGAGTATAAACTATTTTAAAAACAAAACTCATGCTACTATATTTCAAAAAATTCCCCCCCTCCCATTTTTTTTCCTTTTTTTTAACGAATGTTATGAACCAGGGTATTTGAAAATGGGGTAATTTCATTGCGTAAGCAGCCTTTCTTAAAGAACATTTCAATGACCCAGTTATGTCTCTGTTTTATTTTTGTAATATTTTTATATGAACTAGGATAAGGCTGCAGTTAAACGCTGTTCTTCAATTTATTTTTCCATCTGCTTTTAGCTGCAGGATAGCATATTTTATCACATTTGATATACAGGGTCAAAGGAATAAAAAAATTAACCCTGTATTTTTGCATAAAATGTATAAATAAATTCTGATGGTGCAAGCTCAGCAAGTAGAATATTTTTACTAGTTCTATCTTGTGATAATACTTTTGTAATCACTTTATGTTTCAGCTGCTAACAATTGAATACAGTTTTCTATGTTATTAACACAGTTCTATAAATCACAGGGAAAAATACAGTATCTGAGCAAAAGAGGATTAAAGGTCACATTTTCAGAAGGTAATCTTTTCACACATACAAGAGGCAATAGGCCAAGTCACTTAGCTTTTCCTAGCTAATCAAACTGCACAATTTCAGCATAGTGGTTCTTTTTAGATGTAGGTGGTGATAAAACGATCCTTGGCTTGGGAACACTTCCAAGATGCATACACACTCCCAAACACCTCCCCCTACTCACCCCACCTCCAGTTGATTTGAACACAGACATATTTATCAATACTTTTTAAGGTAGCAACCATGCTGATGGGGACAATTATGAAACCAGAGAGAGGTCACAGTAAGTCTAACTCGGAGTATGTGACCAAAGTTATGTGGGGAAAAAACAAACTAGTGTCAGCGTCAAGCATCTGTTGCTGCTGGTGCACGGACAAAGCGAGTGCCAGAACAAGGAGGCAGTTTTGTAGATCTACTGTTTGTCAAGTCGCCCACTGAAGCAAGCCTCAAAATCAGTGTGTGTACTGTGGCCATCTGTTTACTTTTCACTAGCAAAACTCTTGACTCTTACCATTTCTTTGAAGCCATGGTCAATGTCAAGAAACAGGTACAGTTCTGATGATTGTGCATGTTTTTTTAAGTTGGCAAGGAAGGAGGAAGGAAGACAGAAGTATATAATTAGCTCTAAAGAAAAAAGGGATTACAGGAAAAGGATGTTTATTTATTCAGGTATATTATACCCCAAAGGGATTAAGCTATCAAGGTCCCATGAAAGCAACCAGTGAAAACAGAAAGACTGGCCTGCCACAAAACACGATTTATTTACTTAGCTTTGTAATAGCTGCTGAATTGACCTGGACTTAAGAAATTTGTCTCCACTCTCTTCCCTCCAATGACCAAAAATAGAATAGTTTAAATGATCTATAGAAAAGTGGATTTAAAAGCTCAAGGACTCTCAAATCACTGCTAAATCACCAACAAACACGACACTGCTAAAATCCTTGCTGCTAAGTTTCACTGTGCAGAATCCCCATAGAGAAAGCCACTGTCCCTTCACCGATGTTCACGCAACACCTCATGCACACATTTACTGAATCTTCCCCCAGTTTAAGGCTCTTTTTTTAGAGTTAACATATACTTGCTTCAACCTGTACTATGCAAGCTTATTTACTTATGTACCTTCTTAACTTTCACTTGTGTCATATATCTACATGCATTTCCTGACCCTTCTTAGGACACCCCAAAATGCCACTAGGCCGGATTTTTTGTGAAAAAAATTTCAAGCTTTCTCTCTCTTTTTTAATCTGTCAAAACTCAGAAGAGATTTTCCTTATTTTCACTTTATTTTTTTTGCTTTGTTTCTGCCCCAGGTCTTAAAAGGGACTATTTAAATGAGAACCCAAATTCTCACAAGTTAGGTACTGTATGATTTACATATGTGTGTGCAAGGCTCACAATGTGGGCTGCCCTGTTCTATTAAAAACCTAGTTCTATTAAAACATCCCCAGACAGACAGATATACTTACATTGCATACAGGACTAATTAATCTAGGTAAGATACGGTTGTGTGATGCAGGTAATGCTGTGTCAGCTGTAGATACTGCCAAAGAACTGGAAAAATGTTCACATTCTGGGAACTCTGAAAAGTCTCAATTAGCTTTTACATTTAAATGCTTGATGGTTGTGGTACAGGCACGTGTGTATGCATACACATGTGTGGATTCTGAAAGCACCAGTCAACAAATGGATATGTTGGGTTTTCTCAAGCCACTGAAACTTGAAAATGTACTGAGATTTTGTGCAGAAGCTAACAGTTTTACACTTGAGTCAGGTTTCTCACCTCTGAAACAACTGCTCCAGACTCTGCAGATAAAAGAGAGATTGCTCTTGAAAAGTCTTATGCACAACACTCAGAAAAAAGAAAAGAAGATGTAAGCTTACTGTCATGTGGGTAGTATAAGAGGCTGCAACTTTGGAGAAATATAAGAAGTATTACATCTTCCTCTAAACAAAAAGAATGCACCTTTTGGAGTCATTGAAGTTCAGTATTTCCACAGAGAAATCTCCAAAGAGCAATCACCAAAATCAGTGAAATGTTTCAAATTTCTCATTCCATGGAATAACCTGACGAAAGCAGACCACTCACTAATAAAGTGCAACTTAATAAATCATGTGAAATCTTATTTTGTTCAAACCCTTACTAACTCCTAGCACCATCTGTTACCATCAAAACTATATGACAAGATATGATATATAATTAATAGGTAAACAACAATCTAATTAAAATGGACAAATACTCCATGTTCCTGCCATTTGGGAGCTCTAATTACAGACTAAATTTTAAGCTTGAATTAAATATTTAAGCTGGAAAATTAACTTTCCTTCTCGAGCCTTGAATACATTAATACAGATATGTGAAGCGACTTCCTGATGGGAACTTAAACATGTAATTTAGTTTCATCAAAGCAGTTACTAATTGTTAAGCAGCAGTACCTTACCATATGTACACAATAGCTATTCAGAGCCGAAAAGGTGGTTTTAAAGTACCCCTCTGAAACCCTTTTCTGACATAAATATAAAATGTATATACAGCACAGCAGTTTACACTACACACTGAAAATAAATTACATAGAGACTTCAGCTTTCAATGGGTCTTAGCCTGCGTAAGTCTGAATAGATCTAGATAAACAAATACATATTTTTGCTGCTGAAGCAGCTAAAGAATATCTAGAAAAGTTAAGCTATTTTTACATTCTACTTGTAGAATTTTGAACTTTAGAGTAAAAAAAATGCAATTTGCCTGAGCCAGCTAACAAAACGACATGGTGAAAAAAACAGGTATTTCATCTAACTGAGTAAGATGATTCAGGTTTTCTTATTACTAACATCAGTAGGAGAGAAATAAGAATAAAATGGAGAACAGCCTTATACAAAACATTGTTAAATAGGTTCCAAGTATGCAAGTGGCTAAAATTTATCTAAAATTAATGCAGCACAGTAAATATTACTGTATTAGGTATCTAAAAACTTCCACTAATATAGGAATGTGGAATATC
This sequence comes from Psittacula echo, assembly GCF_963264785.1. NCBI lineage: Eukaryota > Metazoa > Chordata > Aves > Psittaciformes > Psittacidae > Psittacula > Psittacula echo. The sequence goes on from NC_137737.1 coordinate 19,490,120, forward strand.
TGCACTCCAACCAGTACTTGGATGTTAGATATCTTAACAGTGCCCACCACTCAGCAACAGACTTCACTATTTTAGGGAAAAAACAAACAAACAAATCTCTGTTTTTCAGGCAAACCACAATGCTTTCCAAATATTGCTGAGTTGAACCACCTTGCAAAGTGTTTCTCTGATCTCATGTATACATAGTGAGGCACAAGGATGCTACGTGACACCCACAACCATATGTTAAGGCTTCAATGGTGTAAAATACTCCACGTATATGGAACTCTATGCTTTTCTTTCTTCACGTGGAACGTTTTGAAGGGAGGGCACACAAAGATTTCAGTGTGGTTTCAATCAAGATTTGGCTCTTACAGGCTCACATGACCTGAGTCAGTAATACATGTGAAACAAGAATCCAGATTTCTTGATCTTTAATATTCTCATCTAATCCTAATATTGTCCTTCCAAACAATAGAAATGCATTTGCTTTAATTTAGATTCCAGTACGGAATCTAAGAGATGTAGTGCATTTTTCTTTCTAAGTATCCTTGACATGGTATGTTACTGACACAGTGAGAAACAGCACATGAAGAAATTTCATCCGCCCATCCATTCGTCATCATTTTTATTTGCAGCATAAATATAGATGACATTAATTACCGGGCCATGACTTCATCAAGGGATTCTAGTGACATCAAAATGAAACCTCTAATAGTTTGTGACGTCACTACAAACCCTCCAGGGATTTTTCATTTCATAACTCAGAAGAACATGGCAGCTTCTCAATTTAGGTAGTTAATGGACTGGAGCCCCAGAATATGCTTCAGGACCTGGTCTGCTTCTACCGTTCCCTCATTGCTCTCCTTTGTCCATTCCTACCATACAGTTATAATTTTACTCTTTCTATGTGATAAAAATACCAGGGCAGTTTACACTAATCAAGCTGGTATTTTCAGTTACACAGATTCTGATGCCGTTCTTTAAACAGTAGTTGTACTATGCAAGCAAAATATACATTTTTAATTTATTGAATATCTTAAACATTATAAAGCCACTTATTTTAACAATAGCCAAGTCTTCACCATACTTTTATAAGACAGTCTGTGAAGCTACTTAAAAATGATTAAATAATTCCTTAGCAATTAAAAGAATGAAAATCTTTCCTCCTGGACAAAGCTGACTTAGAACTTCGGTACTATAAATATCTTTTAGAGCCGCACTTGAATGAATTTCACTCATGTCTGAACATCTATCATTTTCTCTTTTGTTTTGGTTTTTCTTTCCATCAGTACTCCTGAGCTACTTAACTTTGAGCAGGCCCATAGCTTATGTTACAGTCCATGTTTTCCAAGTGATTAGAGTAGATGCTGTATAACACATACACACCATTGCATTAAGTACTGAAAACAAGCATGGACTCCTCTAGCCATATATGCTTAATTCATTTGGCCAGGCTTACTGGACAGGAACATTGCATAATTACATCATTTCAAAGCGGAAACAACAAACAGAGCTGGTGAAAGCAGAGAAAACAGTTTTTCTCCCAAGCAGGGAATGAAATGCAGACACCAAATAAAGATTCTTCTTGTGGTGGACACAAGACGTGACAAAGATACACTCCACTACATCAGAGCCATTAAAATCTATCTTCTTTTAATTACAGTTGGTTAAGTTTTGAATCATGCTCTGATTACAGGGAAAGGCGGCTGCCAGGCAAAACCAAGTACCAAGTTCTGAGGAGCTTTATCATTCCCACTGCAGCCCAAGATACAGCCATATTCTTTCCAGGCCTATTTATAGACCATATTGTACTGTACATGTGCCATGGATCCTAATGTGAGGAAAATTATATAGATATTCAAAGCATGACATATTGATTCAACATATTGAACGGATTGTTTTTTCCTCTATTTATTTAAATGATTATAATAGTTTATAGTGAGCTTAGCCCTTGAGACAGATGGTTGTAAACTCAAAATTTAAGTTTTAAATAACTGTATTAAAATGAAGTAAACGATTTTATCCACCCTCCTTATTAGAAGGAGAATGAATTTATCTAAACACAGGCTTTAACCCTCTCCTGAGTTGTCTGTGCCTATTTATCAAAGAAAGTGAACTTCCTAAATTGTTTCTGCTGATGAATTCGCAACTCACTGACTGGAATTTTAAATTGTGTCTCATTAAAATGTGTCTGATATGCATAATATTTCCTTACATTGTGTTGGGCAAAAGTAAGATCGGTTTTAGGGTAAAGAAGGGAATTCTACAATTATCCATTTTGAAAAGAGCCTTAAACTGTAAGTCTACAGTTTATATCTCATCTAATTCTTTCCAAGAGAAAATTTCTAAATTGCCAGGCAAAAAAGCATAAAGTAAAAAATTCTGTCCATAACTCATGCAAGTGAATGAAACAGTTTTCCCTTAAAGACTACAGCTCTACAAGAGTTCTGCCTGTGAAAAATACTGTTATTACATTTACCCTACAAGGGCATTATCCCTTTCCTTCTCCTAATTTTATGAGCATCTCTTTCCTCCTTTACCTCTTAGCCCTCCATCATTGCACCTTTATGCAGACTTCTGAGTTTCACTACTAGATAACTTCAAAGGAGAGCAGATAATTGTCAAGTCAGTATTTAAGTATGATAACTAAACTTCATATCACTAACTCCATTTGTGTCATTCAAAATATATGCATTGATAAATGGGCTAATTATCCAAGCCCCACGATCAGTCCAAGCCTTGCACAAACCAGTTAAGAGTTCCACTGCATACTTCTAAGAGATTCACAAATGTTGACCTACGTCAGCAAGTAGCAACTGCTCAATGTAGGCAGACAGGTAGAATGAAACAGTTAATGCTGAGGATCAATACCATCTTTTAAGAGATTTTAATTTGGATTGGTCATGTTCAGGTCCAAAAGCCACTAATAGCTGCTGCAAAAGAAGTTCATTTATACACTTTCTGGCGTGCAACTTCTGATTTAGGTTACTCCAGAAGACTCTTCCCAATGCTAGCACTACTCTGCAATATGAACACAAGTACAGTGCGACAATCTGCTTCAAATATGCATTCCTGACCAAACTAAAATGTCAACCTAGGACCACACCAGGAAAATCAAACCTGCTGTCAACTGATTTGTTTACTTAAGGTTCCTTATAAGGGTCCACTAAAACATTTTGGGGAAACCTGCAAACAGAAAGAAGGATCAACACTCACTAAGTTAGATCAACAGTTTCTAATGCTGTAATTCTGCTGGAAAAGACCATCATCTTACTTAAAATACCACTGATCTACCTTCATTTCTACTTTCAGCAGACAGCAGGATGAGCACGTGACAGGTCCATGAGGAGAGGTTAATGACCATTCAGTGAGATGTCAGACCATGAAAGGTGTGAATGTTTTTTTAAGCCTAGCTACTGCCATTTACTAATCTTCAACTCAGACTTTGCAATGGTTGTGAAAATGTTAGAGTAATAGTACGTAAGTTGGAAAATTTATGAGCATGTGTTTTAGGCTGGGTTTTTTCTTTTTTAGTGAGTGAAGATTAAAACAAAATAATCATAACTAGGAATTCAGAGTAATTCTGAAGAATCTGTCCTGTTAAAGTGATACACCAAATTTGAAATTTTGTAATGAAATGACAGTGTCACTATGTAAGATGACAAAAGAAACAGCATAAAACTTACAGTGAGCAAGTATTAAAAAAATTAAAGTGGTCCGTGTCATGTTATTTTTTAAGTTCTTCTATTTTTGTACAAGTCATCTTAAAGACATCATGTCAGTTAACTTCAGGATTTTGCACAGTTCCCAGTACAGGCCAATTACTTGGGCAAAAGTGAATTTTCTGACAAATTTTCAAAAGCAGCATTCATACAATGTGCATTTAGACCCATATCTGAGTGAAAAAGATGAAGACCTCCATTATAGGGCTTAACAAGAGCTTCTTAGCATTACTCTGCATCCTCCCATTACCTATTTTTCTTTAGTACCACTGAGGCACAATTTGCATTGACAGAGAGATGCTGTCAGTAATAACTGTTCACTTGGGATGGCCTCTTTTACATCCTGTTTACCTCCTCCAACTTCAAAAGCCTGATAGCAATCTTATTCATAAGAGTTACTTAATTCAGTGTTTTTTGTAGTTATTTAGGATATTCCTGAAATACAATAAAGATCTTCCTTTAGATACACAGAGTCCTGACAATTCAGAAATTAGCACTATGCAATAATCTTAAGATCCACACTGGTTAGAGAAACATGGTCAATAACGCTACTGAATTAGGTTACCTGTTGAATTAATTATTTAAAAGAAATAGTTAATACAACTGTGAGCCATTGGCTATGAATAAATATGTTGTTTAAAAAGGCTACTAAAAATTCCTCATAGTAGTTATCATTAATAATAAACTATTTGGCTAAAGGAGTCATCACTGTCATGTATAAGTCACAAAATAAGTGACATAAAATGAAGTGCAAAATATTCATGTAAGAGGAACTAGATACACAAAACTGATACTCTACACGAGTTGCTTTTGGGTGCAATTATCTTCCTCACATGCTAATATAATTTTGGGATCTTACTATATTTTTTTATCCCAGAGGGAATTTCAATTCAGAACCACAATTATCAACAAACTTTCCTCACAAAAACTACCTGTCTGACCTCCTAGCCTGATTTCATACAATCCTGCCAAGAGCAATTGGTTTTATACGTTCTGTGCTAAATTCAGGAACAGATACTGTTCAGGTACAGAGGTTTAGAGCATACATGTTCCCTATAATGACAAATGTTTATTTCCTTTCTCTTGTTTACTATGCCACACTATTAATAACAACTTTCTAGTATATAGTGTTGCTCAGAACACACGACACTCATTTCATATTGATTCAAAAGTGTCTGCAAACATTTTATCACATTTTAAAATGCAGCCTGCATGTTTAGCTCTATTTTTGATATCCACAACATATATTAAGTTTGTAAGGCATCATGAGTAGATCACAAAACAAATACTTTGACCAAAACCACAGGGCATTCTATGCCTTCTATCAAACCACAGCAATTAATATGAAATTCTAAATACAGAATATAATGCCACATAAATAGTATAACAGCCAAGTCCTGTCTAAGAAGCCATATGTTTTTTCCCATTGTTCAAAAAAAGGAGATGACTTCCCGTCACTTATGTTTCTGATTAGCAAGGTGATTTATGCCACAATCACTAAAAATGCCAGCAAGTGAATGAGAAAATGCATAGTGACTGCACCAGATGTGCACAATAAACAGGAATCCCATTGTAATCTCTGGTACTTAGTTTATATGAAGGTAATGTAAGAAACACTCTTGAATATAGCAAAGTCACTCTTTTTTTACATTTGACTATAAATGATATGAAATAAATTGTGTGTTTTATACTTTATGGCATGCATACATTGATAAATTAGGTACAGTTTTGTATCCCAACTTATCTACAAGACAAACCTGGCTAAGATCATGGGGATTAATTGCTTCAGAAGTGTGAAATGCAGCTTTTCCATTCTTTTCTGCACACTCAGTGAAGAAACAATGATTAATCACTGTTTAACTATTCTCTTGAGGATCTACAAGATTGCCAAAGCAGGACTTATCCTCATAAATTCAAAAAACACAGGTTTAGATTTGTTGCCAACTACTGAAAGAACATGAACTTAAAGCCATTCGTTATCAGATTAAAACAATGTCAAGGCTTTAGAACCCCCTAGAAGTGCAAAATTCTTTTTAATCTGCACCTAACAATGAGAACTGGATTATCGAATCAGATTTGAGAAAAATACAGGTATTTGTATATGAGAATACATTCCCCATTATCATAAGTAAAACATACATAATAAAGCAACTTGCATTACTCCAGTGTAAGGGAAGCAGCATCTCTAAACAGACATGTTTCCACTGCTATTAATGCTTAGTAAATAACAAAAAAAACCCCCAAACTCCTCAGTTAAAATTGCACCCATTTCCATTTGTCTGCAACAAATACCACTCATGTATAGAAATAGTTTGTTTATATGTATGAGAATTTGTTTTAGTATCTCTACTTTCTGATACAGGAATGCACTGATAACAGTGCTTTACATTCGTCTAACAACTTTACGATCAATATTTAATAAAAATAACTTCAAGAAATAGCTCATTATGTAAACACATCACATGATCATACGAGAAATACAAAAAGTACCTTTTAAAAACTTCCTCCATTTAAAGAACGTATTTGTAAAAAAGCCAAATTTCCTCAGAGAAATAACACTCGCTGCTGCACTGTCTCTGGCTGTAAACAACAGCATCAGAGGAGCGACAGCCTTTTCTTAGAAAATCCAGTTTAAAAATTTTTATACCTTTTTCTATGCCTTTAAAGAGACACAAGGATAACTAATGCCAAACACTTTCTAAAGATATTCCCCCCCAAAAAAAAATTAAATTAATTTACAGTTAAATGATTGTAAAATGAAGAAAGAAATTAATGTTTCACCCTTCAAACATGCTGTGTCAGTAACACACAGAATGCTACGGGAAAGAGGATACCATGTTGGAGCTCCCAAGTCCCTGGAAGCTGGGGGAAGCAGGTAAAAGTCATTTGCTGACTGGTGGTGGTGGCATCCAGCCAGGCCCCTGCAATGCTACACAGTCTCCTGCATCCCCAGTTGTTCCTATTCCATCACTTTTGGGTTTTTTTCCCCCAGAATATTAATGCTGATAATGTCTCCTACTTGGCTATAGGCAAAGTGTGAGAACAAAGAAGTCAATACTGAAAACCTCTGTAATTTGAGCCCCACTATCCTGCAGCATCCTGCAGGGGGTCCCTGCAATGCCCAGGAAATCCTGTTATGGGGACAGTGCCATTGCTTAATGTTACCACACATCACGGAAGCAGTGAGCTTAGCCATGGGAATTGGGGTGCTAGAGTTTTAATATTGTCCTGTAAGAGCCATTTGCTGCAGAAAATTCACATTATGTAAGGAATTAATTTCTCAACATTGTTATTACCATAAATGTGACAGTGAGCCAGAGTTCACCAGGAAGGGACAACTGTTCTCCAGATGAAGTTAAGTTTCAGTGCGAGGATAAAAACAAACAAGGAAATTAACTTTCATGCAGACACTGTAAGCACACACTTTGTACTGCCTAAAGTACTGGCTAACTACATGAAAAATAAATGCTCAGCTAGATTACCCTGTCACTTGCAGTTATCATTTTGAATTTTCTGGCATTTCTCTTAGTTTCACAAACTGGAAGACCTTGATTCAGTCAAAGGTTATTGAAGGTGTTCACAAGCTTGTATCTCTCTAAGAAACAACTGAAAGCTAAGTTTGTACACTCATCAAATTTAGTTTTGAGAGTTCAGCCTTCAGGCACTAAAGGAAACACTTAACTGGCATTTCAGCTCCTTTTTCAGATCAGTTCCTAGCGAGGACCAGCATCCTCAATCAAATCCCACAGTAAGACTAATATACACTTCTGTTTGTAAAGCACTTCAAGATTTCCAGCTACAAATACTAACCAGACTATGTTTACCAGGTTTTTCAGATTTAAGCAGACCAATATATACTTCTGCCTGTTCCAAGAAACATCTAATAAATATTATTCTACTGTTATCCAGCATTATCTGCTTTCCAAGGTGAGGCACACTGTTTGAAAGACAAGACTGAATGCACAATGCATCCCTTGCCTACAACAAGAAAATAACTCACTGCTCATTTGGTCATAAAACAGAAGTCTTTACAAATTCACATATGCTGAGGTTAACTGTTCATAACAGTGGTTTCAACTACAGATTTGTATCTTATTTACCTAGTTGGTATCAAAAACTGTTCTTTTACCCTCTCCAGATATGTAACTTCCAGTACCTAATTAGGAGGAGTGGTACATTACAATTAATGCAATGTTTGTAATTTATGCATTATTAGTTTTAGGTCTGCTTTGAACATGTTTCACCATGCACTGGAATGTGAACACTCTAGTATGTGTTATCCTCCCTATTAACTATGCAGTATGAGTGAGGGGAAAGAAATACCTAAAAATGCAGATACTCAAGAGTTATGGATCCTGATGCTACCAGAGCAATACAAGAATATGGAATAAAGTTTTGCTTTGCGAATGGCTAACATGCAATGAACCAACAGATCTTACACTGTTACAGTTAATGCACAGACCTTTTTTTTAGAGGCATAGTGTATTTCTGACAAATTTCTTGTTGTAAATTGTAAGCATGTATGGCAAATCAAATTACATATTAAAGAAAGTCTTTGAAATGCAGTACCTGATACACCTGCCTATGTTAACTCTTGCTGTATGTTATTCGTAGCAATAGGAACATTTTTAACAACCTTAAACCATTTTTTTTCTTGCTGTCTAACTACTGTAATAACTTCCCCTGCTGTCAGACTAGTCAGCAAAATATTAAAGGTTCAGAGAACCAGGGAATATGTAATATTACAAACCTGGTTTTGAAAATACAGATCACTTAAAAATTTGCTCCAAATACTTTCACAGTAATCAAGAAAAATAATGAATGTGCTGATGTTGAAAGATGCTCATCATCAGCTGCCACAATACTATAGGGACACTTTAATCCCTATTTTAATAGGGCTCTTGGCAATGTTGCACCTGTGAGACATTCAAATTCCAGTAACAACACACTTTTTTTTTATCCTACAATTTTAATTCGACTAAGAGAAACTGTCCTGAGGAATGCAGACAAGCTCCACTACTCCTCATTCCAGACAAACTTCCAAAAGCAATTGTACCTGGGCACAGAGCCTTCAACACTTACACTACACCTGGTGAAACAACGCTCTACAATGTTTCCCTAGCAATACCACTAACTACTGTCAAGTCAATAACACCACCCCAGGCTTTTCTGCATTTATTTCCCATAATTCAGTTAATTTTCCAGTCTCTTGTTTCTCAGCTCTTTATGTATATGGGCTGTTTCAGGCACTCTGAAAGTCTTAGTTCAAACCACTCCTTACAACCCTTTTCCTTGGACATGAAGGAACTTTCCACAGTAACGACAATGTTCCTCTATATTCCTTTCTCTGGATGACTCCTGGATTCTACAGGACTCTGTTTCAAACAACAAGTTTCATCGCTTCCTATATCACTTACTTGTGTCTCTTCTCCCTATCACGCTTAACTTGCAAACAGACGTGCACACAAACAAAAGAGAATGTTTGGCAGAAAAAAGCTTCTTTTATGATACAATGCAGAAACAGAAGCTCATATATTAGCTCTTTAAGCAGCATCTCTGTCCATCCCCATGTATCTCTGGGATTCAGTCTCACACTGAGACCTCTTACGTGAGCCTGCATAGCACTCATCAGCTTTCACAGGGATCACCACTGCATCACATCACCCCTCAGGCATCACCCTTAGTCTTTGCAGGTGTCAACTGGTACTGAACGCTTCAGAGTATGCTTTCAGCAGCACAGACTACAGTACCACCTTTTTCACCAGAAATCCAAAGTAGCATTTATCTCAATTGAATGCAATGGGTACTAAACCCTAAAGCTGCTGAATGATACCTCCACTCTCCCACACATATTGTCAACCAAAGCAGAGTTTTCTACGACAAGATTTTTTTTTTGGTACACCAGACAGAGATCTCTCAAAAGCCAATCAGAAATCCTGAAACAAATTCACAACAAAAACTAAGTTATAGCCAAGAGCCTCACTGCCTTCTGTTTCAAACACAAGGAACATTCTTTCAATTCGGCATCATCTAGCATTGACAGATGGAAGCACATACCTACAAAAATCATACTCTTCACACCAAAGTGAATGAGACAGAACTGCCCCATATGAAAATGTTAGTCATATTAATAAATATGAATAAATAGGGATATATTATTAAAAACACTCATACTAACAAATATTGCTGGGGTGGAAAGTACTTTGAGATTTATTAATGAGGCTAGGATGAAATCTGTAGTAGAGAACTGCATGAAATACAAATGTTTACTGTATTACAAACATCATCTTACGACTATAAATTTCATTTGTAAAAATGTAGCATTCATATATATGTGTGTGTACAAACCAGGTTTTTTTTAATCGGAGAGACAACATTTAGTTCTTCTCACATGTCTAAAATGCTAATTGTCATGATTTCATTTAATAATGAGAAAACTCTTAAATATAGTTGGACAAGACCAGTCTGGATAGCAGGATGTATGGACCTTTATGCAATTTTTTGTGGGAAATACTGAAGGAAAAAAAAAGGTGAGAAGGACTGCAACATTTTCTAGGTTTCTGGCTATTCAAAGAGCCATAAATTGAATAAATTTTTCACAGAATACAAACTTCCATGTTTTGTTCATACCATAACTTACAATAAAAACATGGTTATAGAAATGTTTGAAAGCCAAGGTATCTTTAGAGTATTATTTCTCACATCTTTTGTCTCAGAAAGCTTTACCATTTCCATCTACAGGTCTCACATTTCATCCTTATCTTTACCCTTTATCTTAGAAGAGTTCTTTGATCCCAAATTTCTAAACAGAAAGGGAATGCTGAAGTTGACTGTGAATTACTGCATCAGTAATTATCCATGTTTCACCACAGATCCAGAGAACTAAATGGCCATGTCAGAACTTGAATGCCCAACTCTAACTGTACCTGGACAGTAACAAAGACACACTGAAATCAATGGCACTGCTAGGGCCCATGGGGTTAATACAAGGTATTGAAATTATAAACAAAGTAACATGCTGTCCTGGTTTAGCAGTAGCAGTCATTTTTTCTCCTTCTTAGTAGCCAGTGCAGCGCTGTGGTTTTGACTTTCGGCCTGGGAATAATACTGATAAAGCCAATGTTTTTGGTTGCTGGTCAGAATGTTTACCCTGACCAAGGACTTTGTGAGTCTCATGCTCTGCCAAGGAGGAGGGGAAGCCAGGTGGAAGCAGGGACAGGACACTTGACTCAAACTATCCAAAGAGGTATTCCATACCATAGCACGTAATGCCTGAGGATGTAACGGAGAGTTACCCAGAAGGGCTGGATCGCTGTGGAGTGGGGGCGAGGTACCGATCGGTGAAGTGTTGTATTCTCTTCCCTTGTTATTTCCTTTATCGTTATTATTATTGGTGGTAGCAGTAGTGATTTGTGTTATACCTTAGTTATTAAACTGTTCTTATCTCAACCCGTGGGAGTTGCATTCTTTTGATTCTCCTCCCCGTCCCTCCAGGAGCGGAAGGAAGAAAGGCGGGGGGTGGGGAAGTAGACTGCATGGTTCTGATTTACGGCCTGGGCTTAAACCACGACACATGCCATAATTTCATTCAAGCGCTTCTGTAATTCTTTTCAATTATTTATTGATGCCTAAATGGTAGTAGAGATCCTTGGAAAAGTCTAGTTCTGATTGTGTAAGGTTGTGGTTTTCAAAGGCAAAGCAGCTGCTCTCTCCAAATTTCTTCCAGAATTGTCCTTCTTGATTTTGGGAAGAAGGTCACCAGATCAAAGAATAACAGGGAATGCTACCTGAATAAACCACTGTTTTCTGGAAGGAAAGGAATTTCACTATGACCTATGGGCAAAGTAAATTTCAGCAGTCACATCTTTTACTGAAGCAAAAATGTAGGGGCTCAAAATACCTGTGAAATGCACTTGAATTGCACAGATGCACCCTTAAAAAGGCTGGCTTAATGCAGATGTACTGCTGCCTCCCGCCACCACAAAATTAATGGTAGATACTATCCTGAACTGGAATTATAATTTTACCATCATTATTTTATTAAAGCCAGCAACACTAAGAGCAGTAAGATATGACGAAGATTTATACCAATTTCAGCTGTCTATGGAGAAAAACTTGGACATTTCCACCGAAGCCAGAACCTGTGCTAGTGCACAGCGGAGTTACTTCACTAAAATGACCAGGGCATTCTAAGAGGTTTCAGCTCAGAGGTCAAGGTTGTTCTTATTCCACCAGAAAGTAAAAGACATATCTTCCAGGGGAACAGAATCTCCTGTGTCTGCTGCAATATGGAAATTGCTTCTCAAGGAGACGATAGGGAAATTAAAGATAGCCTGCTCACAAAAATATACAAAACTAGCAAAGAAAAGGCAATAATATCTCAGAGAAAAACAGTACCTCAAACCATCTTAGAAGTCATCACTACTATGGGTTTAATACTGAGTATTGACATTTCTGAAGTAGTTTTTTCCTGAAAATTCAAGATACACAGCTGGAACAATTTTGCTTCTTTTATACAATAGCCTTTTCTCCCCATGTGATCTGACTCTCACAATGTGAATGAATACATGTGCAGTGAAGGATTAACACATCACTAACTTTTTTTTTCCCCGTTTAAATAATTCTGTGTAGGCAACACGATTTATTGGTATAAAGTAGGATTTATGGTAATATATTTCCTCTTCAAGACATAAATAAGATTTCTTAATAGTTTTCTGTAATTCATTTTCATATAGTACCACATTCTCCTACATTTACTAGCATAATGCATCTGCTAGAATAGCAATTGCATACCCTGAACACTATTTTAAAAACTCTTCAATACTAACAATCTGCTAGAAATATTGTTATCCCTCTTCTTCCACGATTCATTGTCTCCTTGCAGCCCTTTACCTTCCTACTGTATATGCTGGATTTTACAAAAATTAACCCCCCCCCCAGAACCAACCCACAAAACCAGAAATGTACAAGGCTTCAAAGAATATGAAAGCTATCAAGCTAGAAAAGTCGAATGTTATACTGAAATAATTATCTGAAAATTTACAGAAGGCTGCAGGTCTTTATTTTTCAACATTTCCCTTTACCGTGTGTTATACTGCCTTCATTTCCTAAGAAGTTAACTTTTCAGTCTCTGGTTGTGATAATTAGAATACGAACTGCACATATGTCTGTTTTTTTAACGTGGACAGAAATTATGTAATTATTCAAATTATATCAGAATTTATATTCAGAGAATTGGTTGTCAGAAGTGTCTTCTTTATAAGATGACTAAACGACTGCATTAAGAGCAGATGAATTCTAGCATGAATATCCACTTGCAAAATTCTCTCTTCAGATAACATATTTCTCAATATTTAGTTGTCTTTGCTGGACTACCTTCACTAGCAAGCCCCAGGAAGCTTTTCTTCTACTGTAGAGGAGCAGAGAGAACTAAGAGACCACTGTAAAGAACAGGATATGTCAGAGAAAAGAGACTATAGTAAAGAATAGGATATGTCAGACAATAAAGGACATGACTGCAAGTACATTTTAAAATTTCAGCTGCCTAGTACGGTATCAACATGCAGAAAAAATGCTTGTTATTAATTTAATACCAGTTACCTGAAATACCTTCCATGAATCTTAAGTTTCAACCTATTCTGCTGGCAGTGCCTTTTCCAGAAACCTTTTTACAGGAGCTCAATGCATAGTATAATACAGGAGAGAAACATCCACACGTACATGTGGAGTTCAGAGGACCTACCTAAGCTAGAAGATATTTTTCTAGTATCATCCATGTAGGAGTTGCATAAATGTTCCAAAATACAGAAAGAGACATACCCATACATATGCACGTACAAAAGTTATTGTCAGTGTATAAGTTACTACTATCATGAGACTGAAATAATTTATGTAACATCTGTTTTCATATTTTTTCTAATTTTTTCTAATTAACATGCATATTTAACACATAAATGCTCAGACCACCTATTTTTCCTCTGATTTTGTCCCTCTCCTAAGTCATGTGTTCCTGTGTGGTGCTCAGCAGAGATGAAGCATTAAATTTAGTTGGAGGAATAGCGGGTGAATAGTAAACAAAATATGTCAGACTATCTAAGAGAAGAGAGGGTTATAAGGTAAAAATTAAGGGACTTCGCAAAGAAATAGTGTCTTTTGTTCACAAATCAAGAGAGGAATGGGAATGTCACCCCACCTTGCCCAAGACATTAAGTCAAGAGTTTAGCCTCTAAGCTTTCAGCATCTCTTACTTTCACCTTGCATATAAAAACAGAGTTGTTCATCCAATATCAAATTGTTAAGTTAAAAATCTAAAACACTGAAGAGAAAATAAAGTCAGGGGAGTGGAAAGAATTTATCCCTTTACATTCACAGATTTAGGGGGAAAACAGTGTATGTTTATACAATCAAATTCTTCCTTACTAGACCTTAGAACTGTGAATATGTTTTAGCATATCTTTCTCCTACCATCTTGTTGCTACAAATCTAAAGTTAAGAGCAATAAAAGCATATGCCATCCTTTTCTGTATATATTCTACATAAACACTGGTTTTGCTGTATATTATCTACGTTTGTGTGAATTTAAAATCCAGAATGCAATTCAAAACAGATGAAGAGGTGGGGAGGGAAGCAGGAGACTGTCACAGGTCTTGTACTTGTCAGATCTTTTCTGTTTTGCTATTTATGGCAGAAGTCTACTCATTGTTCCAGCCAGCATGGTCTCGGTGTCCAAGCTCAAATGCATCCATTTGTGTCCTCCTGGGTCTGAAAGTCTCTCATGCCTAAAGCATGAGCTCATCCCAATTTAGTCATTATGAAGAGAGACACACTTCGCGTTTGCCAGCTCACCAGTAAGCAGAAGACATGATCAATGCCTATCACTGTTAACTGTCCTCTCTCAGAACCTTCTCCCTACAGGTTTCATGAGATGCAAAGTTAGAAAGGCAATTGCGTTCTCTGTACAGTCATAATACACCAGTGACTGGCAGATGATCCAACAAGGACAGAACACTGGAACAGGCTGCCCAGGGAGGTTGTGGAGTCTCCTTCTCTGGAGACATTCAAAACCCGCCTGGACACATTCCTGTGTAACCTTATCTAGGTGTTCCTGCTCTGGCAGGGGGATTGGACTAGATGATCTTTTGAGGTCCCTTCCAATCTCTAACACACTGTGATACCGTGATACTGTGAAGGAGCCCTGAAATATGGTGCATCTCCCACCTTTAAGAAACCTGTTTTTTAACTTACATAAATGGCCCATGAATTTAATGCAGGAAGCATTTATCTTCCTTCTCTTTAGCCCCTTTGCAACCTCAGACACGTATTTTAAAATAGTAACCTTCTCAATTGCTACGAAAGCTGTCTTTATGGTCCCCAAATCAGAAGTTGGATATCTTACATTTCTTTTGAAGACTCTTAAAAAATACTCAAACTTCAGCTGAAATATGAATCCTCCAAGTATAACAAAAATTAGGAATATGAACTCTCCATTCATACGTGAATAGTATTTGCAACATTTTAATATCACAACTAAAACAAAATGCACCTGATGAATATATAAATACCGCAATCTTATGACTACAGTTCTTACAGTTGGGATGGACTTCAGTGAAATTAAAACCTGTGTCTTTGCCAGTACTTACTTGGAAGAGCTTAGCAGCATACACATTCTGTGAGCAAACTGAACATTTAATATAGCCTGAATCTCTGTAATACTCCTATTTCTTCAGCATTGTTAAAATCCTCCAAACTGAAGCAATCTGCAGATCTTTTGAGCTTTCTAAGCATCCACCTTCACCTTTACAGAAATATAAACTGCGATTTATTAATGCATCACATCCAAACATTAATCCTCACAATCTTGCCTCAGTTACAAAGCACCCCCTTGCTGTGAACTCCTCTTCTGGCTGACCAGACTGCCTTTTTAGTAACAATAATGAAGGAGCCTGTGGATGCCTTCTTCACCAAGCCCAAGGGCCTTGCCCTCTCCTTCCAGCTCTGCCCCTTTTCACTTCAGTGAAAAATTTGACCAGCAAGCTCCTCTTCCTCAGATGGAACAGACAAGATACCACCCCCTTTCCTCACCTGATTTGGACACTAATTTGCAAGGCTTTATGAACTAGCAACTTGTGGCATCACTGCGAATTCCACTGGTCTGTTTTTGACCTGTGAGGTACAGGAAAAGGTTTTCAGTAAAGATTTTACGTGCCACAGAAGAATCACGCATCACTGCCACTTTGTTTACATCTTAAGTCCCTATACACTAAGGAGACACCATTATGGTCACTATCAATGAAACTATCGTAACAAAGTCTGGAGCACTGTAGTTTGTCCTCAGTTGATAGAGAATAGAGGGAAAGAAACTTCTGTTATGCAAAATTGCTTCCCCTTGAGCACATTTTTTTCAGGAAAAACCGGGAGGGGAAGATAGCACTATCTGACATGCCTTAATACTGAGTTAGAGGAATTTCTAATAGCTCCCATTTAAGCTATACTTAAGATTCTGCATTCAAAAAAGAAAAAGAAAAAAGTGTCTTTAAGCACTCGCACTTTATATTTTACTAATAAATTCTGAACTAAAACTTCATTAGCTTTGACAAGATCTAAGTTATTCTACTGTTACCATTAAAGTGCCTTAACTCTTGCCAACACTCACAGTTTCCATCATAATCATCATTAATACTAATCTGCATGTTAAATAAAAAGGTATGCTGAAGACAGCTTCTTAGAAACCTCGCTGACTTTTCTCTTTGCCAATTCCACAGCCCAGAGATGCACACCCTCAGAAAAATGGAAATGCAAGCGTTCCAAAATAGTTTAGCGTGTTGCTAATAGGAGAGGATGAGGTCAACATGAACTCCTTAAATATGTGGCTGCAGTATAACAACTCTTGTACATAATTTTGTTTATAAGCACTTCTCACCTTTGTTGAGTTCTCTGCAGCACAGAACAGCAACCTGACTACTACATCCTGTAGGTAAAAGCACTGTGATAACCCTTGTGTAAACTAATACGGATACATTTTCAGAAACACAATTTTCATCAACAGAGAATCAAGCCTAAACTAACAATTTATATCTTATTAAGATACTTGTGACTATGAATTTGACTCAATTTTCTCTGTCAGTTACATTTATAACTCTCAAGTTAGACATTTGAGGATAACTGCACATTAACAAAGGGCTAAAACCCCTTTGGTTTTGCTGGTGCAAGCATTGTCTGCAAGCTCAACAAACCATGTATTCATTTACCTAGTAAAGAATGCCTTTGCAACCAGGTGGGACAAGTGGTCAAAACTATCATAAAGGAGTTTTTTTCTACGGAAATAAGGTAACATGCTTACAAACTTGTCGTGGTTTAAGCCCAGGCCGTAAATCAGAACCATGCAGTCCACTACCCCCCCCCCCACCTTTCTTCCCTCCGCTTCTGGAGGGACAGGGAGGAGAATCCAAAGAATGCAACTCCCACGGGTTGAGATAAGAACAGTTTAATAACTAAGGTATAACACAAATCACTACTGCTACCACTAATAGTAATTATGATAAAGGAAATAACAAGGAAGAGAATACAACCACTCACCAACCGGTACCTCACCACCACCCTGCCATGATCCAGCCCTTCCGGGAACTCTCAGTTCTACCTCCTGGGCATGACGTGCTGTGGTATGGAATACCTCTTTGGCTAGTTTGGGTCAGGTGTCCTGTCCCTGCTTCCTCCCGGCTTCTCCTCCTCCCTGGCAGAGCATGAGACTCACAAAGTCCTTGGTCAGGGTAAACATTCTGACCCGCAACTGAAAACATCGGCTTTATCAGTATTATTCCCAGGCCAAAAGTCAAAACACAGCACTGCACCGGTAGAAAAAATAACTGCTACTGCTAAACCAGGACAAAACTGTAGGACCAATCTACAAATTCTTTTGAGCATATGCACAGACAAAATGCCTATAAAGTGAAATTAAGTTTCTAAAGTGTATCTGTTGTGTGACGGCGTATCAAGATTCGAGACTATCAGGTTAAATGGCACCAAACTACCTTAATTATATCCAGTATATTAATAAAGAGCTACCATTCCACCTTTTTACTACCTCTTCATGCTAAGCTTGAAACTGTGCACCACAGAGCACCAACTATAGAAACAAGTAATGCATCTTTCAAATGACGTATTATGCTTCACCAAGATTTGAGTGAACTTTTGGTCATGATGCAATTGGTGTATATTAGGTTTGCACATGGATATGTGAAAGCTGTGCATTTAATAATGAATGCATGACTGCTTGGTCCAGGAATCAAAGAGATTCACCAATGTAAAGATACAAGAACTTGCTTTGATAAAACTTGTATGTTTCTAGCTCTTAAAACGTCATTAGCATTTGTTTATCTTATCAAGTATTTGAAACAGGCTTAGATGTACAAATAAAAAGGAGCCTTGAATAAAATGTTTACCCTCCAACTACAGACTTTTGAAACCTCTGAGAAAGGTACTAAGATCAGTATAGGAAAAATAACTCAATTTAAAGACTGCCTTCATTTCTTTCTGCCTTTTCTCCATGTTCACCTAGATTTCTCATGGACTTGGAAGGACAAGCGTCAACATACTTGGCCTCCTGATTCTCTGGTACCTAAATAAAGGACTGCTTAGACAACTGTGTACCTCTTTCTTTCCTAGGAGCACAGCTCTTCCGCTGTGAACACTAAGCTTCCTGTAAGCAACAGACTTTGCGGCAAGTCCAAATCTTTCATTACAGTCAGGTCAGGTTGGAGATTTTTCTGTCTTCCTCAGTAGACCAGAATCCCACTGGAGGTAAGACATGTAAAATCCACATTCTCAGGTAAACAGTGGATGAAAATACACAATAGGAGAATTACTTCTTTAATAAATCATAAACAGATTAAAAAAAGGCCTTATCTGGTCATAGGTCTCTAGTTTCGAATGTTTAGCTCTTTCTGCTGGAGAAGGATCATAAACATGATGCTCATAGCAAGGCTGAGGAGAAGAAAGTTAGGCAGACTCTGTGTGATGCAGTATTTATATAGGAAGGATGATCCATTTTGAGTATACTACTGTCAGGTAGGTGATGGATTAAGTATTCATTATTGCCAGAATTCTTTATTTTCCCAAATTCTACTTTTCAAAATTAATTGAAAATAATAATTAATGTTTCTGATATGCTAAATATCTTTAACCTTAACTCACTTGACAGAAGTTTTGTTTTCAAAGCACATCAAGAAAGAAGAAAATGTTTGTATGCATATGGTAATGATCTCTTCCAGATTTGAAGTAAAAATTGAAGAATATGGCCATCTCGATCATAATAAATCATAATTGTAAAAAATAGATGAATTTGGCTGTCTTGATCAGAAGCCATGCAGAAAAATAGCACTGTTAGTTTGTTCAAAATCTCTGAGCATTTATCAAAATATGGCTACCCTCTGAGAGAATAAATGCATACAAGTTACTGAAAAGGAATACAATACCAGCATTTGGAAAGACAAACACAAACACATTCTATCAAATTGTATGCATCATCATCTTTTTTAAGAGATACTGTCCAGAGCTTTGTTTATTATTATGCCTGACTTTGACCTCCACAACACAATATAAATACTTTTGCTCCTTTACTTTCTCCACCACTATCATATTATGAAGCCGTATTTTGTTTTTCATGTTTTGTCCCATCCTGATAAATACTTCATATTGTAAGGGGATCACCAATTCAGCCCACCCTCTTGGTGAGCCAACCTAAGTATGTTTATATTGAGAGACTGCACTGGTAAACTGCAGGTCTCCAAAAAGCATATACAAAGCTAGCATCTTTACAATGATTTACTGAAAGCAGCAGCTCGTTTTAATAAAACCATCCCAAAACATAAAATTGATTGAACCAACTGCTGTGCAGGGCATACACAACAGCTGATCAAAATCATTCAAGATTTTTATTCCTAGAATATCTCCAGAGCTTGTAGAGTTTTTCTTACTTTATTACTTCAGTTCTGATACACAACTCACTTAGGCAAGCAGAAAAATTAAGGCTGACTGGTATTCTGGTACTTTCAACCAGAAATTTAGATAAAATAATCTCACACATGAAAAAAAAAAGAAAGCCAAATATACTTGAGAATCACCAGCAGTTTTCATAATGTAAAGACTATTACCTTCCCAATTATCACTCTTCAAATTATATAGCCTGCCTTGATTAATTGTATCCCAGAGAAGCTCCACAATACACCATACAGGTTACTCTAAAGGACACAACATTTCTTCCATCTCAAAAAGTTTTGATGGATAGATTTATAATAGCATCTTAATGTAAGAGAGAATACTGTGCTTTAAAAAGGCAGCAAAGGATGAAAACTTTCTCCAGACTGAAAAGATATTGCTAACTTTACTTTCCTTACACAAATAATCACTGATAAGTTTATCTATTTTGTTGAGCACAACAAAAAGTTCACCTTTTCAGAGTGTGCTACACGAAGCTTTGCTTGCCTTTTATATAGTAAAGTAATTTTATGGTATTGTGTCACAATGAAGGACAAAGATAAGCCAACTGTTTAGATTCCTCTCCTTTATGTTGTGGCTTTGATCACTAACAATACTGCATGAACAGCCAACAGAAGGCTGACATTTCATAAAATATGCAGTGATAAAAACTAATACTGTAGCATCTGGGAGCGATATATAAAATGCAGAAATACACCTAATAACTGTGATCTTAAATTACAAGTTACTAAAATCTAAATAAGCAGCATACCTAAAAGAAAGAGAAAGATTAAGACAGGATTTTTATGCTTTTACTCCTAAAATTTAAAAGAAAATAATCCAAGATATGCTATCTATTATTCTTTACAATTCCTCTGGTTCCTTTGGATCTCAAAAGCAGCCTTGTAGAAGAGTGCTTTTTTGCTATGTCGTTAGGCATCAGCAAAAGCTAAACACATTATAAGCCTTCTTTGGGCTGTATTAGTGCTCTAATGCTTTGTGAAGTCCCCTTTTATTGTCTCTTCCGAAATATCAGTCACAGAAAACACATATAAAACCTGGTGACTGATGATTCGCTGTTATGGGGAAAGCTGAAGCTCTGTGATGATGACCAAAATAAGTAAAAATCCTTTCAATAAGCTATATAAATTAAGTAAATCTCAGAGTAGGTATTACATTCTTTTCATTTATTTACCTTACGAACATTAAGCATATACAAGACAGGCCATGTAAAATGGAGGATTACATCCCAGAAAGCAGTGAATCCCTAAAGAACCTACAAGTCATAGTAAATAACCCACTGCTTTTTTTGCTCTTACTATGTTGCTGTAGCTAAGAAGCTCAAAACAATCCCAGGGTGCATTACAGGGAAATATATGGTACTATTAAGGACCTGAAATTATCTGCACATATGGCATCACTGGAATGCCATAACCAGGCCTAGTATTATTAATCTAAAAGAAAGTTGAAATTAAAAGGACCCCAAAAGAAGTTAAAAGAATTACAAACAGGAAAGGCTTCTTGATATTACGTGTGTGAGAGATATACAAGATCAGCACATTTAGTTTATTTATAGAAAGATTAGAGGTAACTTGATTGAGATCTACAGCTTACTACACATGGAAAAGATGTAACAGTTAGTAACTCCTAATCAAGCTTAGAAAAGGATAGTAAGCCACAATTATTGGAAAACAAAAATCAGAGAAATTTGGTTTAGAAATACATCATCTTAACTATTACACCAGGTTAGATAGGGACATAATGCAGGTGAAGTGATGATTTTGATTAAAAACAAAAAAAAGGGGAACTAAATCTTTACCTTGTATTATGTCAAAGATGGAATAGCTAAATAATTAAAATGATCCCTCCTGCACTAAAAGCAGTTTAATATTAAAGAAACTGCAATGAACTTTAAAAGACACAATTAACTTCAGAAGACAGTTTTATGGACCAACCTTGTTCTCATTTATGATTCCATGGGTCAAACTTTTCTCCTATTACTCAATATGAAAAAAATACTTTATCTACTGTAACATAAAAATAATTTTAGGAAAGGGTGTAGTATATTATCTTTCTTTACAAGAATACATCATCAAGAAACAAAGAAAAAGTGACCTAAATGGTACAACAGGTTAATCAACCACTAATCATCCACATGTCTATGTAGCATTAATGTGAACCTGAAACAATTAAACAAAAATCAAAGCTAAAGTAAGTGCCCCAAATAATTTGAATATTATGGTGCAACCTGATTATGGTACCATAAAATGGATAGGATATCCTCAGCATAGTTCTGAGTTCTAGAAACATTAAAGATCTAAAGACCTAATGACACTAAGGAAAACATAACAAACTCAGCTTTTTAGTATTAGGCCCTCATTTAGTAGCAGCGGAGTCGTCATGTATCAGATGAAAAAGAATGCAAAAGAAAATCCATATTTGGTGCCTGAAGAACCATGAAGCATATTTTCTGACTGAAAAACCCGTAACAGTGTAAGTACGTGGGAGGCAATTGTCCTTGTGCTTATAATTAGAGTCCGAATTTCGGGATTTCACTGCTCAATGCCCACCCACCCACTTGTTATTCTTACCATGGTTTTTTTATGTCACTTAATAGAGATGAATACTCTTTTCCCACCTCATATTTACCATCGAGGCTATTTAATTTTTTTAGGCTGCTATAATAGGTTAAACAGCAGTCTCAACATCACTTTTCATTTCCCACTGGACAACGAATGGCATTATAAGACTGAGAATAGATGAAGGCATATTTACATTCATAATGTTCTTGACTATAACATTTATGTAAATTATGATTTTACATTTGCAAATACTATAATTCTCAGTTCCAATGAATACTTTAGTACTCTTTCATCATTAACTTCCTACATACATTACATGGAGAGAAAACACCAATGAAAAATAAAGAACCTAACTGCTGTGATCAGAGAGGCACAAATCTTCTGTAAAAGGAAAAAAATGCTTTGTTTCTGAATTAATCTTACCGCTGTACAGACAAGGTGCCGGACTACACCTCACTGCTTATTTGGAGTGCAATTTACAGATATTTGTAAGAAGGTACTGAAAATCAGATTTCAAATTGATGGCTTACATTTTAAACTCACCAAAATCAAACAAATGCATTGCTGATGAAAATGAAATCTTTCCCCCATCTGTATAAATAATATTTTTTCTATTAATTGATGAAACACCCTGGAAACACTATGTTAATCAAAGAATTGCATGTAGAGCTTAGGAATATGTTTACAGATGTTACACAAGAATGAAAAACTTTAAAATATTAATTTTCATTAACAAAAATTTTGCTCCATCAAATGTATAGAATTATTTTTAAACATCCTCAGAGTGGCAAATGAACTTTTCAGTTAAAAGGAAAAGTCACTTCTCATATATCTCAACATATGCACACTTACACACAAAACCTGTGTATTTCTATGTATGACTTGTTGGAATTTTCCTGTGATGGTCAGCTAAGTATTTCCTTCAATCTTTTGACATGTAAATCTGACCCAACCCCCCCCATGCTTCCAGAATGAAATAGCGACAAATCAAATTGGTCAAAATATTTTAACTTGTTTTGAAATGAGGAACCTGGTTTTGTGTTTTGATGAGATTAGTATGACATTTTCAGATTGTTAATGCAAATAGACTAATGAAACAGCCCTCAGACTACCCTAGTATCAGATACATATATGTTGATTTTAAATAGGTGATTCCTTGATACCTGAGAACCATAATGTGAGTGCAGAAATGTTACTCATCTTAAGGAAGCAAAATTCGGCATGTAAGACAAGTCAGGTCAGCCCTGCATATAATGAAATTGCTGCTTATGTATGTCATTTTTCAAGTTATTCAATATGTAATCACTAGAAGATTCAACTTGAAATGCAAGGACTGTGTATGCAAAGGACAACTCTTTAAAAGAACAGTGACTTTTCTGGTCACTCTTACCTTTGTGCTATTTAATAGAAATGAATCTAAAAGGACTCCAAGTTTATGTTCCAGTTTGGCAAGTGGAGAATGTATGGACTCAGATGATGGTCCATTCATGAAACTGTCTCTTCCATTAAGCATCACTTTCCTTTCCACAATTAACTGAGCTAGTGTCGTGGTTTAAACCCAGCCAGTAACTAAGCCGCACACAGCCACTCACTGACACCCCGGTGGGATGCAGGAAAGAATCGGAAAGGTAAAAGTGAGAAAACTCGTGGGTTGAGATAAGGACAGTTTAACAGGTAAAGCAAAAGCTGCAAACACAAAGCAAAGCAAAACAAGGAATTAATTCACCACTTCCCATGGGCAGATGGGTGTTCAGCCACCAGGAGAGCAGGGCTCCATCATTTGTAATGGTTACTTGGGACAACAAACAGTATCACTCCAAACATGTCCCCGCCTTCCTTCTTCCCCCAGCTTTACATGCTAAGCATGACACCATATGGTCTGGAATATCCCTTTGGCCTGTTGGGGTCAGGTATCCCGGCTGTGTCCCCTCCCAACTCCTTGTGCACCCCTAGCCTACTTGCTGGTGGGGTGGGGTGAGAAGCAGAAAAGACCTTGACGCTGTGTAAGAGCTGCTCAGCAGTAACTAGAACATCCCTGTGTTATCAACACTGCTTTCAGCAAAAATCCAAACAAGCCTCATGCTAGCTACTATGAAGAAAATTAACTCTATCCCAGCTAAAACCAGCAAAACCCATTTATTTTCTGCACACAGTACTAAATTTCCTCAGTTTCTGCTGAGTGCCTGGCAAAAGTGAAGTCAGTGGAGGCATCACCGCTGCACCAGTCCAAATTACGGCTACCAAACAGGAATCCCTTCCTCTCAGCAGCCTACAAATACTGTGAAAAGAGGGACTTATTTTGTGGAAATTTTAACAGCCAAACCTTTAGGGACATCGAGAAGACCTTCCCAAACTCACAGAGTTTGTTCATAAAGGAAACAGTGAAGTTAATCTAATACCACTCCCTAATATTTGCTGCAGGGATTACTGAAACTTTAAACTATCCTCAACATTAATTATAAAAATTAAAACAGTCTCAAGAAATAAGATGCTGAAAACTATTTGAATACTGCCTAAGTCTTACACGCAGCTTTTACCACAATTCTTCAAAGAAGCTCACACAGGAATTCTGCGTTTCAGGTTCCTGCATTTAAATTTTCAAGAAAGCCATTACATCACAAGAGTAGTGTCAGAAAAGTTACAAAAACTACATAAGGCAATTTTATTTTTTTAAGAATCTAGGAATGTAAGGCAGATCCCTGTATTCAGATCTGCTGAATGTTAGCACTTTCTTTTTTATATGAAATAGTTCATCCTTTTCATGATGTATTATAATGCATTAACTTTTGGAATGAGAAGAAGATTTTGTATGAGAATGGTTTTACATTTATGCTAGTCTATTGCATATCCTTGCTAAAAGTTAAATGTTAAAGAAAACAAAGCCACAATTGCTTCTCTCCAAAATGCTACAAATAAAAGCAGCTTTCATAACTATAGTTTCCATGCATAAAAAATAACCACAAATTCATTCAGCAGTTATGTTTCATTCATCAAATATGTGAAATGAATATAGATTATTGTATTTAGTTATTTGGTCCCTATTCATCTAGCTGGTCATTATTCATCTGGAGCAAAGTTTCACACTATGAAATATCCTCAACTAGAGCACTGTATTTAATTAGACATAGGTAGATACAGATTCACAACTTAAACATTAAGCCATTTCTTTTGCTTTTCTCAAAACTTACTTTTTATGAAGTAAATGGCTTTTAAAAATATTTTTGCTTTTTAAAGTTTTGGATCCAAAACCCAACTGAAGATACTGCACAATATTTCTGTTAATAAAATCACTCCACTAATTTCCTGTTCAAGTATTTATATTCATACTTATTTGTACTGGGAAAACTCAGTATGAGAACTCAGAAAAGTACTCCTGCATTTGCTTTAAGTAAAATACTTTCCAAAGTCTGAGTCTAAATGACCCAAAATAAAACTAAGTACAATCTGTGCTTTCAAGAGCCATGTGTAATTAAGGTCTCCTTACCATTTACTCAGGAAAGAAATACTGTTGCCTCTGGATTTTAAATTCAATAAAATCACTTTCCTGTCAGTTGGGATGAGTGTCTCCAAGCAAGAGTGTCTTGATCTACTTTTTGTTGTTACATTTTACAGAAAAAAATACATTCACATAAAAAGAGAAGCATTTTCTTCTTCTGTCCTCTACTCCCACCAACACAGCTGCATGAGAATGAGAGTTTTCTCTTAGCTCCAGCTTGGATCCCACTATAGAATATATTTCTGGGATTATAAAATAATCTACATTAACATGCCAAGATAAAGTTTGAGCATTTTTATTATAAATTCTTGCAGCTGATCTATAACTCCTTTGCAAAACATAAGAAATAAGGCAACTTTCAAGAAACAAGTAACCTGATTGTTATAAGATCTCGATATTGCAAGACACGCATGCTCCAGAACAGTAAAATAACATTCATCCATTTCTTCTAAATCTAGTTTTACCATTTGTACTAGCATCAATGCTTTAAATTAATGCTTATTAGAAAAGATCTTAGAGGATCAGACACATAACATTGAGAAAACTACTGCAAAAGTTGGTGGCAATATTTTAATCCTTCTTAGAAAGTGTAAATCTGTAGAAACATTATGTTCTCAAAGAAAGTGTTTAATAAGTGTTGCCCTGTGGAGAAGGACTTGGGGGTGTTGGTCAATGAACATGAGCCCGCAGTGTGTGCTCGCAGCCCAGAAAGCCAACTGTATCCTGGGCTGCATCAAAAGGAGCATGACCAGCAGGTCGAAGGAAGTGATCCTGCCCCTCTACTCTGCTCTTGTGAGACCTCACTTGGAGTATTGTGTGCAGTTCTGGTGTCCTCAACATAAAAAGGACATGGAACTGTTGGAACAAGTCCAGAGGAAGGCCACGAGGATGATCAGGGGACTGGAGCACCTCCTGTATGGAGACAGGCTGAGAAAGTTGGGGCTGTTCAGCCTGGAGAAGAGAAGGCTGCGTGGAGACCTCATAGCAGCCTTCCAGTATCTGAAGGGGGGCTGTAAGGATGCTGGGGATGGACTATTCATTAGGGACTGTAGGAACAGGACAAGGGGTAACGGGTTAAAACTTAAACAGGGGAAGTTTAGACTGGATATAAGGAAGAAATTCTTTACTGTGAGGGTGGTGAGGCACTGGAATGGGTTGCCCAGGGAGGTTGTGAATGCTCCATCCTTGGCGGTCTTCAAGTCCAGGCTGGATGAGGCCTTGT
This sequence comes from Psittacula echo, assembly GCF_963264785.1. Taxonomy (NCBI): domain Eukaryota; kingdom Metazoa; phylum Chordata; class Aves; order Psittaciformes; family Psittacidae; genus Psittacula; species Psittacula echo. The sequence goes on from NC_137737.1 coordinate 19,517,096, forward strand.
TTGGCATGGTTTAGTGTGAGGTGTCCCTGCCCATGGCAGGGGGGTTGGAACTAGATGATCTTAAGGTCCTTTCCAACCCTAACTGTTCTATGATTCTATGATTCTATATGAAGTCATATACTGTATATCACTCAATGCAACCTTGAATAAAACCACATGAAGTTGCTCAGAAAGTTCTGAGTTTTATATAAAGTTCTGCATTAATTTATTCAAATACAATAGAGCATTGATAATAAAGAATGATTTGTGACTATCATAGCTCCTATTACCTTAAAGAAATGCACAAAGTTATATATTTAATATATGTGTTCATTTAATAAATAGCATTCAGCAATCTGCGGAGGGTCTTAAATTAGTAGACCATCACTGTCACTTTAATTTGGCTTTATTCATCTGCTTTCCATCTAACTACAAATGCTGACCAGTCACGACAACAACCAAGAAATGCTGCTATTTGCATTTGAGATACAGTCCCAAGGACTGGACTCTGCACATGGCTGGCATCCACACTGGTACCTGTCAGTATCATTTAGTTTATGTTCAGACATTCAAATCTGTATAAGAGGAAAAAACTCTCAAATTCTCTCTACCTTTCTCATAAATCCCTCGTAAGTATTGAAAAACAGCAGTAAGGTCTTCCTTAGTACTGGGATTTCCAACTAGCAAGGCTGGTTTCCTGGTTAAAATGAAAACAAACTATAAAGCAGGCACCAAGCATGATGAAGAAAGCTCTGCCAGATCTGACTGGGTTCTGCTCAAGGCCAGCTCAGGGTTTAGAGCCACACTGCCCAAAATGAGACTCGGGAGGCAAATGGGGCAGCCTGCCATGGGGCAGGGGCAAGGGAGATTCAGCACACAAAAGTCACTGCCAGAGGCAACTTGAATTAACAAGGATGTGAAGCAGTACCAGTTTTGCCAAGTGAGGACCAGCTACATAAAGTGGGTAAATCCTGATATGGTAGCAAGACAGAAGAAAGGATGTCTGGAGAGAATGGGCTAATAACACACAGCTGTGCTACTCCTCACCAGGACAATCAGCTACTGAAAATAAAGCTGTAGGAATTACTAGTCCTGGGGTGATGCTATGTATCCTTCTGGGGAACTGATGTAACTTGATTTCAGTGCTGAGAAAAACAACTCTCAATTCTGGATCTGTTCTTCCATCCTTTGAAGCTGCATGTCCTGCCAGTTTTCGACATCTCAGAAAGAATTTCTCAGTTTATGGATTTCTCTCTCTAAAGCCAATCTCTGCAATAAGGCAAGAAATTAAACCTTGGTGCATGGACCACCCATACTGTAGAAATAGCAACAACAGAAACATTGCAACGAATGCATGTTGGTGGTGTTTTTTGGAAATACTTAAAACCTTCTGCTCATACAGATTTGTGGTGATCTCTATGAGCTGCATAAAACTGCAACAAATTGATAAATTATCCATTAGATGCTCCACTAAGATGTGATCTGTAACATGACTGGAAGTCACCAACGCTTTTTAGACTGATAAAAAATTTTAGTTGAATTTAAGGAAGTAACTGACAAATTTTAAAATGCTGTCTATCCTACAGTCTGTAAGAAAATACATAAAAATCACGTAAAGATTTCTTCTTAGAAAGTACTGGATTTCAAATTATAACCACTTCTTCACTATTTAATTATCTGAGATCTTTCCTTTAAAAATACTGTTAATGGTTCCTGATGTTTCATAACCCAGATTATAAAATGAAAGCTTCAAAGCCAGGCTGCCAGCCAACATTTATCAATATTATATGGGATTTAATTACTCTTTAAGTCAAAGGAACTATGTTCAAAGATACATAGCACTTCAGGTTCCTTACATATAATTTCAATAGTAAAACTTGCTTGACCAGTTTCATTATTATGTCAACACAAAAAAAATCTGAAACACAAGAAATTGGGAAGTGTTAGGTAAAACCAATCTTGGAGAAGATTCGAATAATTTCAAGCACAAGGAAATACAGGAAAATAAGTAACGGGCAGTTACAAATACTATGTCTTCAGAGAAATGACTGGTCTTACATACAGGTTTAACAAATTAGTAAAACACTTGAAATTAGGATTAACACTTTCCCACCAAAGAATTCTTAACATGATTTAATTCAAAGTCTGAAAAATCTACGGTATAACAGTCTTGAAACAAGCAACTGTGTCAAGCTTACTATGAAGCAAGCAGAGGGACATATAATTTTAAAATAGTTATATCCGTATCTTAAATGTATGACTCAAAAATTGCCAATTACAATGCTTTCCTTAATGAAATTTCTATTTTCTTGTTTTCCTAGGAGCTGTAAAAGGCAAAATGGCCAAGGAGAGAAGAGATTCACTGTTCACCAAATAGAGGATGGGAAAAGAAAACTGTATTTTTGGCAGTTTATTCTAATCATGAAGTCAGAACAAGCAATTTCGTTTTTCTTTCTTACCTGCTCATTTTCACTCAATGGCCAACAAGAAGCAGCAGGTCTATTGATTATATGCATACTATGTTATTGCATGGGTAAGTAAAATCAAGAGATGAAATGGAAGGTAGGAGCAGCAGCCAAAGATTCAAGTTTGTGTATCAAGTATCAAGACTTGTCTGCAGCCTGGTCTACCACTGAAAAAGTGCAATACCTGCTTTAAAAATAAAACATATCTGGCAGGTTACATGGAAACCTGTGCTGCCTGAAGCCAGTCTTCTTCACTGGTCTGATTGCTGCCTACAACACGTGGACTGCGAGAGGAGGGAAGCATTACACTACCAAATTTGGCTCAATCTGAACTCACCATGAGGTAGAGGCTAACTTTGTCCAAAGCCTTAATGATTGAAGAAAGATCTCCCAGACTAGAAGTATATAAATCTTGTCTTATAATAAATACGCACTGAGCTAAGCAGAATATACAAAAGCTTCTACAGCAATTTTCAACAACTATTTACACTAATTTTTGAAACACAAGTATTTTCTAGTAATACTTTAAATTTTAATTACTTTTTCTAAGTAACAAAATAAAAAGATGGTCCCAAAATCACGTGAATCAGTAGAAAATGGTGGAATTGTATAACCACACATGCACTCACAAAAAGACTAAGCCACCAAAAGCATAAGTCTCTACTTCTCAACTCTTTTTGACAGTTCCAAAATTCAGGCACACATACAGAAGAACTTTCTGCCCCACGTCTGGTCAGTAAAGAAATTGAGGTTAACCTTTAATTTTTAATGTCACCTGCAGCCAGTGACTGCTTTTTCTAATGCAAGTGACAGATAAACAGCAAAACACTCCCAAGATGATACACAAAGCACCACATACCATAAGTGCATTTTTATTTTTATACCAACTCAATTTCTCAAATGGATAACCAATGTTCCTACTAATTTACATTAAGAATTGAGTGAGGCATGAAAATTGTTCTGATGCATAGGCTCTATTTCTCTAATGTATTGCATAGTATTCTGTACTTTATTGCAACACTGGAAAACACTAACTACACTTAAAAGGTACAGAAACTATACATACAAAACCACAAGCACATATATATCCTAAAAATCACTTCAGAAAGGGCTTTAAATGCTCCAGAGCAGTATGAAGTAAAAATAAAGTCACTGATGGAAGTCAGTAAAAACAAAAAATTGTTGCTATTAAATCAAGTTTCCTGACCTTTAACCACTTGAAGTAATGTTTTTCTCTAGACCAGTACTAGTACTTTAAACCAATACTGCTAGAATTTCAACCTTCAAATTCCTTTACACAATTCAGTAGTATCACCTTAACATTTGCAAGGTAATTCCAAACTAAACAGAGGGAATATGGCAAATTGAGGTAATATAATCTAGCTATTTAAGGCAAAACTGGCAAGTCTTTAACAGCAAACACTGCATCATTACTAAACACTGCCATGTTGCTAATGTAAGAAGAGGCTTGAATTAGATCATGAATTGCCCCTCCAGGTCGGGACTTAGGGTATATTATGGCAAAAAGCAAAGGAAAGCTCCCACTGACACTGTGTATGTTTTACCAGTTCTGTGGAAAGCAGACTTCAGTACAGCTATCCGTCACTTTTAAAACCAAATACTACAGTCAACATTTTAACTTGTCTTTTAAAATTTAACACAGAAAAGCACCTATGTTTGTAAAATAAGATTCTTTTTCTTTACAGTATGGTTATTTAGAATAATTTTTGGACAACTGCACGAAAGACATCACAAACGTTTTAACATATACTAAATGTGTAACTATGACATTAATGTAAATGAAGTAAACTCAGTTCGCTTAAAAAAAAAAAAGAAAAAAAAAGGAAAAATTAACTTACACAGTGGGAGGTGCTCAAACACAAAGCAGACAGTTGTCCTTAGAATGATATTCTCCACTCAAGTAGCTCTGGGATAAGGCCCAGGCACCAGCAGCAACGAGGAAGCTTTGTCCCAGTACCAGACTTCTCGAATCGACCTTCGGATGAAGAACAAAGACGCTTGAAGAAAAAATGCTAAAAGAATCTGTAATTTTTATTTTTTAATTTAACCTAAAGGGATTCAAGTGACCTAGGGCATTTGATTTCTTCAGAAAATTTCCATATGGCAAAAAGTCAAGGGACCGAAACCAGTATTTTTTTCAATCAAGTAACTATTTCAAATAGTCACAAAACAGGAGAGATAGAAACAACATTTAAGATAAGTCCATGTGGTTCAAGTTATTTATTTCTAAGATGACAATAACAGTAGAGAAACAATCTAATAGCTTGAGCATTACGAAGACTTCTTCCATCTTCAACCTGAAATTCACCTCAACATGCAAATCTTGCCTATTTCTCAGCATTTTCAACTCAACCTCCTGTGACTGAACTTCTTTATATTCACAAATATAAAACTCTATATAAAATAAATATAAAAGTAACTTGATATTATTAGATGTGTTTTCTAGAAAGTAGTTAATTCATTATTAGATAAGACAAAAAAATAGTACAGGGTTCAATAGCACACTACAACTGGTTATACACACGCTACAAACATTGAAGGCTATGGTTCTAAGAAGACTTTAACAAATCAAATTCCAGCAAATGATCAGCCATTTATCTTTTATTAACTCTCTTTTAACTATTTGAAAATGCACTTGCAAATTAAGAAATAAATATTTTTCTAAAAAAACCCCTCTCTTTAAAAGATGTTCAAGAAGAATTTTTCAACTTTTGTTAAATTCTATCCACATAGCGATGTGATACGCCTATTTAAAAAATAACTTTTCCTATTAAAAATAGGCAAAGCTAATGGTTTAGGATTGGAAAGAGGATCTTCCCTTTCTGAAACACTGATATTTCATTCAGTTTCTACAGTTTCCATCAGAAAATGTAAGAACACACAATCACAGAATACCAAGGGTTGGAAGGGACCTCAAAAGATCATCTAGTCCAACCCCCCTGCAAGAGCAGGGTAACCTAGAGTACATCACACAGGAACTTGTCCAGCTGAGCCTTGAATATCTCCAACATAGGAGACTCCACAACACCCCTGGGCAACCTGTTCTAGTGCTCTGTCGCTCTCACAGTAAAGAAGTTTTTCCTGATGTTCACATGGAACCTCCTATGCTCCAGTTTACACCCATTACCCCTTGTCCTATCACTGGACATCACTGAGAAAAGCCTAGCTCCATCATCCTGACACTCATCCTTTACATATTTGTAAACATTGATGAGGCCACCCCTCAGTCTCCTCTTCTCCAAGCTAAAGAGACCCAGCTCCCTCAGCCTCTCCTCATAAGGGAGATGTTCCACTCCCTTAATCATCTTTGTGGCTCTGCGCTGGACTCTTTCAAGCAATTCCCTGTCCTTTCTGAACTGAGGGGCCCAGAACTGGACACAATATTCCAGATGTGGCCTCACCAAGGCAGAGTAGAGGAGGAGGAGAACCTCTTTTGACCTACTAACCACACCATTTGTAATGCACCCTAGGATGCCATTGGCCTTCTTGGCCACAGGGGCACGTTGCTGGCTCATGGCCATCCTCCTATCCACCAGGACCCCCAGGTCCCTTTCCCCTTCACTACTTTCCAGCAGGTCAATCCCCAACCTGTACTGGTACATGGGATTGTTCTTCCCCAGATGCAAGACCCTACACTTGCCCTTGTATTTCATCAAGTTTCTCCCCGCCCAACTCTCCAGCCTGTCCAGGTCTCGCTGAATGACAACAGAGTCTTCTGGTGTGTCAGCCACTCCTCCCAGCTTAGTGTCATCAGCGAACTTGCTGATAGTACACTCAATTCCCTCATCCAGGTCGTTGATGAAAATATTAAACAGCACTGGTCCCAGCACCGACCCCTGAGGGACTCCACTAGTCACAGACCTCCAGCTAGATTCTGCTCCACTGACCACAACTCTCTGCCTTCTTCCTTTCAACCAGTTCTTGATCCACCTCACTACCTGATCATCAAGCCCACACTTCCTTAGCTTATCTATGAGGATGCTGTGGGAGACAGTATCAAATGCCTTACTGAAATCAAGAAAAAACACAAAAAAGTCCTAGAAAACACTGATTTGCAGGTAAGTACCAAAACAGTTTCTGCAATAGGACCACTGTTGTCAAAACAAATTAAATTAAGTTTAGAAATAAACTCTGAAAAACATGCTCACTTTGAAGAAATAAATTTGGGAATTTCTTTGTGAGAAATTAAATACAATTGTCTTCACAGGAGTATATTAAACAGTTGCAGCTAAATAGTGGGAGTTTTAGTGGCTTTGTTTGTTTTCTGTTGGTTTGCTTTGTTTTGATTTTATTTAATTTGGATTAGTATCCTAGTTGCAATATAGTAGCATATAAATGTATTTTTATTCTAGAGCATACTTAGACTTATTAAGCCTGGCATTAAATTTTATAACAAGATGTAATATATCTAATTCAAAAGGGTTCAGAGTTCCCTGTATTACTTATTAATATGTTAAGTGAATGTTTGGACAATTGATTTCAACTAGGTTTTGTGACTAAAATATGTGACAAAACACAATTTTCAAATTACATAGTCCATTTGTCATAACTACTGCTCTAATTTCTATAGGTGTTAAAAAATTAAGCAAAAAAAAAAAAAAAGCTACACTGACTAAATAAAGAACAAAACCACTGTTTTTCACACACAGTAGTAGAAAATGCTACTGCCTCTGCCCAGTTCTGGTAGAAAGTGAGCATAATCACCTCTTGGAAACAACAAGGGAAAAATAATAAACACAAAGAGAAACACACACAATCTATCTATAGCTATATCATTTATATCTCTGTATCTATATCTCTACATCTATATCTACATCTCTACCTATCTCCTGGGTTAGTGCAAATAACTCCTCACATCACAGCTGTATTGGTAAGTGCACTGGAGGGCATGTGCTGAGGACACCAGTGTGAAACACCAGAGATGTAGCCAAGGCAGAGGAAGGCAAGCTGGAGCAAACTGCAGCAGCGATGCTGTTTTAACAGCTTTCATAAGTGAAGGCAGAAACAGGAGAAGCTGTGCAGGGGCAGCTTAATGCCACTTCACACGGTGTCCTGAGTTGGTACCAAAAGGGAAGGGTGGGTTTTAGAAGGAAAGGATCAACAAATAGCAATCTCCCTAGATGGGAGAAGAGCAGGGCCATGGGGGAAAGGAAGCGATGGATTGAAATCTCTTCTCTGTGTTACAGAAACACATTGCATGCTCAGTAAAAGGAAGTACAGACGAGTTTTGCTCTGCTGGGACAAGGACTAGTGTCCTTTGGCGCAGGCTGGCATGTCCATTCATGGGACCAAATGGCAAGAGGTCTTGCAGAAGAATCTAGATAGACTGGAGCATTGGGCAATCATCAATGGCATGAAGCTGAACAAGAGCAGATGCTAAATTCTGAACCTGGGATGGAGGAGTGCCAGCCACAAGTGCAAACTGGTGGAGGGGTGGCTGGAGAGCAGCCCTGCAGAAACGGATCGGGACGTGCTGGTTGACATGACACTCCCAACTCCAACCCTTCCCCAAATGCTAGTTTTTAAAAATGCCTGAGTTGTTTCTTTTGGAGAGACAGAACCAAACACCAGAGTCTGAGAACAGCAGCGCTCCATCAGGAGTCCTTCTGGCCCAATACTCTCTCTCCAGTGGCACCCCATGCAAGTCTGAAGGAGAGTATATGAGGCATATATATATATATATATATATATATATATATAGTATATAGGCGCAGGCCTACTTCTGTCAGGGTCCAGAGGGTGCTCATAGGCCTCAATACCCAGAACTGGCCTCCCTCGGGACGTGCACTGCAGATAGCCCCTCAGACCTAGGTCACAGCTTGTCACGCAGAACTATATACATAACTTATCATAGCTGTTCTGTTCTATTCTGTTCCATTCCTTTCCATTCCCTGCACTCATGATGAGTTGTATGATGATGAGACCATTATTTACCTGAAATACCAAGGTGTCTTCAGCACCAAAAGCACTTTCAAATACACAAATCAGGCACAAATCAAGTTGCAGGTGGAAAGAGTATTTTATTTATTTCTAAATAAAGTTATTTTATTTACCTTAGTTTAGTTTAGCTTAGTTAATTTTAGTCTAATTTAGTTTAGATTGTATTTTCTTTTTCTAAAAAGCATTTACCCGATGCACACTCGTAGCCAGCAGCAGGCTGGAGCATCCTTCAGTTTAGCTTGGAAAAACCTCCCCTGCAGCCTGACAAGGGAAAGCCGGGGCATCAACGGTGCCGTGGTGGGGTGAGAGCAGTGCAAGAGCCCAGCCAGAATGGGCCAGAGAAGACCTGACAAGGGGGGGTGCTCAATGCAACAGAGAAGAAGCAGCAAGTCCCGGGGCCACGCTGGGGCCACCCTGGGAGTACTTCCTTGAGGGCCACCTGCGTGGAGCCCCATCCAGGGGCTGTGCTGGGCTGCGGAGGAGGCAAAAAACCCCGGGGACACTTGCTAGTCCACCTGGGGGCAAAAAAGCCTTCCCCCCGCAGCTGCAGGACACGAGGGGCCACCTTCATGGTGCATGAGCACCAGGCGATAACGCAGAGCACCAGGACCGGAGGAGCCCTGACAAGTGGTCCTGCTCAGTGCTCAGAGGAAGGCAAAAAACCCCCGGGGACCGGTGCCAATCTGCCCCGGGGGAAAATTCCTTCCTGACCCCAGTGCTGGCGATCGGCTACTCCCTGAGCATGTGAGCAAGACCTGCTCCCGGTCCACGGCCTGGTTATGCCTCTAAGGGGACAAGGGGACGCTGGCACTGCCTTGTCTGCCTCCACCTGAAACCATCTCAGGGGCTTCTAACCACAGCAAAGTGCTGCTGGCCTGATCTACCCTGGGAGCAAGAACCCTTCCAGTGCCTGGCACCGGAGCTCCAAAGCACTGAGGGAGGGTGCTGGACTTATACTGCCCGGAGCACTGTGATGCTGTGCTGCCAGGTGCTGGCACTGTGACACGGGGGTGATGGGGCCCTCACAGCCCTGCCCAATGCAGCCCTGCTGCTGCTGCCCCTTCGCCCAGCATGCCTTGGGAAAGGCCTTTGGGATGCTGGCCCTGAGGCAGTGCCTGTGCCCAGGAGGCCCAGGGGAATGTTCCTGTCCATGGCAGCCACACACTGGGCACCGCTGTGGGGTGTCTCTGTAGATGAATCCTTATGTTCAGACTGTATCAATAAAGGCTTTTATACCACACACAGTCATTTGAATTCAATTCAGAATTTAAAAGCAACCATCACCATCATTTACGTACAGCCATTACCAAAACATCTTTACCATTTTTTCTTGCTTTTCTGCTTTCCTATTTCCTTCTTTTGCTTTTCATACTCTTCTTTCTGCATTTTCCCCTTAAACAGACCAAAGCCTGCAAATACAGAATACTGAATATGTGTATTTGCAGAGGACTTACTACAGTGAGACCACAGCCTTGTACTGAAGTAATAATAAATAGTAACAAATGTTTTGCTCAAGTATCACAAGTCAATTCAGTCACAGCTGGATCCAGTGACTGGTTTGCTTTGAAGCAGTTCATTTAACATGAATCCTGTAAATTCTTACTGAAACAACAGAAACACCACCAGCCAATGATTTGAATAATGCCTATGTAGCAGAAGAAATAGAAAATATTACGCCAAGTTCTGAAAACAGAGGTGATAATGTATTGCATATCAGTGCAGCACAATGATTTTCGCATTATTTATACAGTTATTATAATAGTTTGCAACAAGTTACACTGTAGAAAGTTCTCTAATCCTGCATTCTAATCCTGCATAGGTGTTTTCTAAGTTATAAGTGAGTTGAATGGACTATGGACAGTAGGAAAAGAGTATGGACTAACTGAAATCAAAATATAGCCTTACTGTGAATACTGAAAATTATATCAGTAGGGAAAAAGAAATACATAAGTTACTGAAATAATTTATAAAACAGAATATAAGATTATGTTAAGATTTGTATAATATAAGGTATAAAGAGAACTCTTCTTGAAAATTAAAGGAGAAAGTAACTTGACTGCATGAACTAGAGAGTATCAGTAAACAGAAACAGGAAAGAGACTAGTGCAGGAAAGGTGATGACACCCTCATGTGGACTGCTCATCTTGTCTGAAGGATCCATACCAGACATTTCTGAAACCTACATGGGGACTACATAATTCAATACCATGGCAAAGGCAGACCATCTGCCAGAGTTCTTGAACATTATTTACAGAAAATAGTCTTCAAAATATGAATAAAAAGATTTTCTTACTTACGTAGATGACTGCATGCCCACATAGGATGGAGAAAAGCAAGAGTTCAGTATTATATGCATAGAAAGTACCTAACAACTAGAGTTACTCCAATGTTGAAAGAAGCAGGTGTCAGGAGGACACCTAACTTCTTAATAGAAGTGTTAAAGACAGCTACATTTTGCAGCTTACAAAATAGGCACGGTAGAACATACTTTGAAAAGGAGTCTTTATGTTTCCTATAGTTCACTAGTCCTAAAAATATGCTCCTGCTTGTAAGACTAAGAACATCCCAATGCTTTGCCACTTGTTAAGTCTTGCTTTCAATATACATTAAACTAAAGCCACTTAAGGGGGGGGGGGGGGGGGGGGGCAGGAAGGGAGTGGAAACAAAGAAAAGAAAAGAAACCAGCTTAATTTTGCTATTCTCTGTTCTTCCTCCCTCAATACAATTTCCCTCAAAAAGAAATTACATAACTATGAACAAATGTAGCTAATTATATAAATTAATCTGATATTTCACTATCTTAGTAAAAACATCTTAATCTCCTTTCATCAAGATTCAACGCTGTTTTAAACATCCATGCTAGATGCAAACCTGAAAACTTTACACAGCCTTTTCACACAGACTTGCCACAGTCTTTCCACAGTCTTTTAGTTTACACTTCAATTTTGAATAGCCATGTATTACTTTTTTGACATCTGTCCATCATAATACTGTACCAGAATTAAAAACTGAAAATACTAAAACTGACATCAAGCTGTACCGAAAGCACCTTAAAGAAGAACAATTCTTTTAAAAACAGAGTATGTGGCATGCTTAAAGTATGGGATTTGGCTACTGAACAGAGCGTAGGAATGTCCCACTTCTACATTGCTTCTCAGGTATACATACGCACAAAGGAGCATTTTAAGATGCCAGCAGCTGAGTTAAGATACGCACTTGTATAGGTCTATTAAATCTGTGAATGCAGGAGCTGCTGCATTTCACAGTCTATTATTTATATGACAGAATGAAGATCTGAAAACATGAAATATAGCCTTAAATTATTCACTTATTCTTTTCACAAAAGGAGAAACCGTCAATCTAACACTAAAAGACTTCAAGCATATTTCTAAAGGTTTCATGAAAATTGCCTTATTTATCACAACTTTATTCCCTCCGTTTGTTCATTAAATACTGTAGCTTTGCATTAAGGTCAAGCAGTGTCAACCAATTACTGTTGCTGGAAAAGTCCTACCTCCTTAACACTCAAAGAAACCACAGTATATAGCGCATTATTTTAATAGGCAAACTGAACACTGTTTACCCAAAGTACATTTCAACCGTAAAAATGTATTTTAAGGGTTTCTATCAACAATCAATTATAGTACTATTTATTATCACAGCAGCATTAAGCATGATTCTTTGTCTGCTTAAATGCCAGCCTTTAAAAAATACACATCTATTTTAGCATATTCAGCAATAATTCTGTTCTTAGCTCATACTAAGGAAAAAGAACAAAAATTAAATTACCTATAAAACAAACTGAAATGTAAAAAATAAAACATTGAATTTTAAAGAGACAATATCAATTGTTTTAAACATTCTGGCTTTTGTCCTCATTCTCTACTGGTGGGCAAGAGGGTTCAGCTTGTATGACAGACCTGAAAAAACAACAACACCCTGCTTTCATTGTTCCTAGTTTTATAGTTTTATTTTAGGGTAAAATTCTCCATCTTGCAATACACAAGAACAGGTGAACAACAGACGAATGGATTTTACATGGTTATGCACAAGAAAAGGCCACCCATGGGGCATCACACCAAACACCAGAGTTATTCAGGATAAAAGGATTTCCATAAAATATTTCGATAAACAATTTAGGATAGACTCTCCCTTGTCCTAATTCAATCTTTTCTCCAACCTATTTTAATGGCTGGTGGTTTGAAAGGCTAGAATAATGACTTTAGTATGTAATCACCTCTACCTTTATATTTCACACATGCAAAATTTTGGATCTCATTTCTCTTTGGAACTGACCCATCCTATTCCACCTAGCACATAAGATGCAATGAAAGTACACTTCATTTTCTGATGCTAACCTTAGAAATCACTGTTACGAGCTCAACCATGACTTTCTGAAATTACAAAACAAGCAAAACCAAAGAAAAATTCTTCTACACATCCTGTCAGTTTGTCTCACTAGAAAAGTTTTCATTCATGTCCTGTATCAGTGATTAATGGGACCTACAAAGATATGAGACACACATACCATTGCTACAAACAAGAAGAGGAAATAATGTGACAAAAGGGATGAAAAGAAAATCCTTGAAACAAGTCATACTGAAAATTATGGAGGAGGAGAGGTGTTAACAGATTCGGATCTGTGGTTTCATTCTTTCTAAGAGATCAGAATAAAGAAAATCAGAAGAGGTAAAAAAAAGAAAAAAAGAAACCCACACAAAACAAACCCAACCAAACTTAAAACAAGCCCTCTTTTGTCCCTCCAGGTGAAGTAAGTCACACCTGTAAGTTCCAGTTTATCAGAGAAACCTAAAAAGTTTTCAGAATCAATTATTGCACATGAAATTTCTAGAAGAAGGAATAGTAAGGAAAAAATATAGATCCCTTCAAACTCATCTGAATTACTTCACTGGAAGGGTGTTGACTGGCTTTATGGATGAGAAGTAACAGTAGATGTGATTCAAGCTTGAGATTAGAGAGATTTTAAACATGTTCTGCATTGTTGCTGCCAATATAACAAAATACTGTGCAGACATTATTATCATAAGCTGGACACAAAAATGATTAAAATCAGAGAGCAGTTGTTCTTGAAAAGAATTTTTATCAGCTCTGTCAAGCTGGGTATATATTTCAAATGGGTCTCAGAGACATCTGTTTAGATCTGTTTCTACCTGGTATTTTCATAATAATCACAGTAACTCAAAGGCAGTGTGATAAAACAATGCTGGGAGAAACTAGCAGTATCTAAGAGGACAGCATCTGATTCCAAATGCTTTCGAAAAATGGGAGACATGGTCAGAAATCAACAAAGTGATTCAATAAAGACAAATCTGAAGTGCTACATTTAGAAAAGACGCATTATTGACATGAACACAAAATGGACCAGCAACATTACATAGGGAACTAATGAACAGAGAATACAAAAGAGTAAATTTTGTGGTATCTTTCAAAATCACATTTCACTCAAATAGGTTGGCAACCATGTGAAGTGTATGTGGGTATGTGGGTGGGTGTGTGCATGCATGCATACAAAGAGCTGATAACTACTTTTCTCCAAACCACCCAGTTTTGGACATCATACTTCTTAGAAAGATGCGGGCAAACTATGAAATGTCAACAGGCATGCAACTTCAAGGACTGCTGGGGAATTTCACTCACTAAAGCTCCTCAAGAAAAGGTTTGATCAATGTACTCTGCCACAGCCAACCACAGTAACAAACCTTCAACAGCTCTCTCACCTCTTATGTTCAAACTCCCATGTTCAAAACCATCACATCAACTTCACCTGCTACCAGACAGGTGGAGAGGAGATTATTACTCTGTGTAGCTGCTTTTGAATTTCCTTGACATGAGACAGTACTAGATTGAGCATATCACTGAATAACTTTTCCTGGTTTATCATTCTTTGGTTAATATTACATAGCATTTCACGTAAGAAAAAATGCATCACGGATAACTTTTCTTTTCATGTCACATGCATTGATAGCTCTTAATAATACCTTACCCTATGCCCTGTAATAACAATTGAAAATGGATTGCAAAAGCAACACGGCACGCTAACCAACAGCTCTTCTGCAAATTACAAAACAATCTTCAGCTTTGTAAGACATGTCATTTCAGCATAGTGAATCAGAAGAAATGGATCTTCTGTACTGATGAAACCATTCTTGTGAGGATAGAGACAACAAGCTCTGTTTTTCTAGATCCATCAGCTCTACTGGATAACACTAACCAGCAGTGGGAGATATGGAGGTGGGCTGTAAGATAAGGAACAGGCTAGAGGCAAGAAGAGCTGTTATAATTATAGCTGAGAACACAGAATTTGTTACAGGAAGTCTACTGTATAATTACATTTGAAAATTTAGCAAGATGCCCAGAGGCTGGCTTGCAGCTGTCAGGAACTGGTAACGCTAGAGTTCTGCTCAGGAGGCAACCAGTGCTGCAGCTAAGCGCACCTCCCTGTAGTTGAGCACACTTCGGTAAGGCAAAGGCATGACTTCAGCTAAAACTAGTAAGATCACACAACATGTGACATTATGCCTATTCTCAGTAAAAAGTGTTCAGAGATTGGGAGTTATCTGAAAGGAAATTAAATGTAAACCTGCGGTTTTGATTCTACATTAAATGTACTTTGTGAATGACTGATGACAATAGTATTGTGTGAACTGAATATTTTATTTGATAACAGTTAAAGTTCATGTGCTTTTAAAAGATATTAATTCATAATCAAATTAAGCTCATCTACAGGTTAATAGTGGATTGCATACAAAGTCACAGTTCTCACTTTGGTTCATATGACCCTATCAAATGAAAATAAATGAATGAAATGTAGACTGAATGCAAGATTAAAAAAAAGAAATAAATCCTTATATCTGTTTCTTTCTCATGTTTAAAGCTGAAGTGATATTGTTACTGAGAAACAAATTGTAACTACAAACACCCAAAGTGGTAATCTGCAGACAAACTGATCAAGTATGAAATATGACTAAACCACTTAGGAAAAAACCAGAGGATTAAACAATTGAAAAAAAAAAATATCTCATTTTATATGGAGTTAATGATTCTCCTTAAAAATATATATTCTAATTCAAATATTAGCAAATTAAGAGCTGAGCATATTGAAAATTCTCATCAACCACAAGTATTAGCAGTATTTACAAAAAGTACACCTGGATAAAGAATTGAGCAAGAATTGTAATACAGTCATTAATGTGACCATACTTTTTGACAGAATTTTGACGGAATTCAAAACCGTGTCATCATATTATCATCCAAAGAAAATAAAAAGCTCTAGAAGACAGAGCAGACTTCAAGCCTAGAACAGAATTATTCCTAAATGCTATGACAGCTGCTTCTTTAATTTCAGACTTAAGTTTTATAAGAAATTTAAGTATATAGGTCTGCTTGGCATAATGGACTGTAAAGAGAGAAAACTTGAGGATTATTATATCTTTAATTAAATTAGCTACTCTTTCCATTTTGAAAAGGTGAAGACTGAAGAAAGAGCTTAAATCCTGAAATAATGTCCAACTGCTGACATTGTAAATAGAGGCAGAGCATCAACTATTCCATATTTGCTCCATGAGCCTAAAGATATTCTTGTTTGATGCCTCATTGTTATGATCAGTTCAAATACTACAGTTGTCTTTTCCATAGAAAGGTAGAAATATTTTCTCCATATTATAGGATTTGCTCACTCAGAAAAATGTTCTCAGCTGAAGACTAAATAAAAGGTTCCTTTCTGAGCATCAAATCTAGTTTTTCCCTAGTGTAACAGGACTGGTCTTTGTGATCTACAACATTTCATTGGAGAAGGGGAAAGGAAAAAAACTAAGAAATCAGCTATTTTATACAAATGTCTCTCCTCTAATTTTCATTATATGAAGACGGACATTTGAAGGATGATCATTTCAACAAAAGAGGAGCACCTACTGAACATACAAAGCTCAAGTTTTGTTTGACTTTTATATATAACTAATCCTTATAATTTAATTTCTTCCTTCATTTTCATTTTTGAAGAAAACTATAGTCACTTGAAAAATTCAAGTCTTTGAAATAAGACCAAATTTAAGTACCTTTTTTAAAAAGAGAAATGAAAATTCATTTTGAAAGAAGCTTCAGGAGTGCAACACTGATTTCAGACAGTGACCCAGTGACCCAATTTTTCCAGGACTGTCTAACTGCAAATATTCTTAGTCTTTGTCAAATTTGCACAGATATTGCAAATCTGAAAGAATAATGTTAAGCTTCATTCTGATTTCCTCTACTTCAAGCATAATAGTTTCTTGTGTTGACTGCAGTCATAGAATCATAGAACAGTTAGGGCTGGAAAGGACTTTAAGACCACCAAGTTCAAACCCCCCTGCCATAGGCAGGGACACCTCACACTAAACCATGCCAAACAAGGCCTCATCCAGCCTGGACTTGAAGACCGCCAAGGATGGAGCATTCACAACCTCCCTGGGCAACCCATTCCAGTGCCTCACCACCCTCACAGTAAAGAATTTCTTCCTTATATCCAGTCTAAACTTCCCCTGTTTAAGTTTTAACCTGTTACCCCTTGTCCTTTTCCTACAGTCCCTAATGAATAGTCCATCCCCAGCATCCTTACAGCCTCCCTTCAGATACTGGAAGGCTGCTATGAGGTCTCCACGCAGCCTTCTCTTCTCCAGGCTGAACAGCCCCAGCTTTCTCAGCCTGTCTTCATACGGGAGGTGCTCCAGTCCCCTGATCATCCTCGTGGCCCTCCTCTGGACTTGTTCCAACAGTTCCATGTCCTTTTTATGTTGAGGACACCAGAACTGCACACAATACTCCAAGTGAGGTCTCACGAGAGCAGAGTAGAGGGGCAGGATCACCTCCTTCAACCTGCTGGTCACGCTCCTTTTGATGCAGCCCAGGATACAGTTGGCTTTCTGGGCTGTGAGTGCACACTGAAGCCAGCTCATGTTAAGTTTCTCATCGACCAACACCCCCAAATCCTTCTCCGCAGGGCTGCTCTGAATCTCTTCTCTGCCCAACCTGTAGCTGTGCCTGGGATTGCTCTGACCCAGGTGTAGGACCTTGCACTTGGCATGGTTAAACTTCATAAGGTTGGCATCAGCCCACCTCACAAGCGTGTCAATGTCCCTCTGGATGGCATCCCTTCCCTCCGGCGTATCAACCGAACCACACAGCTTGGTGTCATCGGCAAACTTGCTGAGGGCGCACTCAATCCCACTGTCCATGTCACCGACAAAGATGTTGAACAAAATGTTTAACATTTATGAACAAATATGCTGTCATATTCATCTATATTATACTATATAATACAGCTTTAAGGACTGCAATGATCCCTTCAGGAATGTACAGAGAAGAATTCAGTCTTTCATCTAAAATACTGCTGTGGAAGAACAACAGGATTTTTATGAGTTAATCTTACGTATCAGCAATTCCACAGTAAAACATAAGAAAGCAAACTACAATAAATTGCTGATAGTTGCATGCATTGCTGCTGCTCTGGACAAAGAAAAGCCTTTAAACTTCTTATTATTGATTCTTAAAAGAAATGTCTTATATGGAATTTTTCAGTAGATTTGTGTAAGCACACAAATCTATAAATCTAGGTGGCACTTTTACCTCTAGTTTAATGTACAAAAAAAAGAAGGCCAAATGAAAAAAATGAAACAGAAGTCTGAACAACCTTCCTTGCTAGTACATAAAGCAAAATGAACACTGCTTATGTCTGGAGAGAATGCACTTTTCCCAAGATATGAACCTTTAAACATAAAAAGGTTTGTGTGAAAATAAAAATTTCCAATACATTTGACGAGTGCCAGGTCCCTAAATGCCAAAAAATTAATGAAATCTGGCTGTGGTTCTGAGTAGCAGTACTACTGCTGCAATGTGATGATTTCATCATCATATTAGGAAAAATTTCTTTACAGAGAGGGTAATCAGGCATTGGAACAGGCTTCCCATGAAAATGGTGGAATCACCATTCCTGGAACTGCTCAGAAACCATGTAGATGAGGCCCTCAGTGACATGTTTTAGTGGTGATCTTGGCAGTCCTGGGTAATGGTTGGACTTGATGATCTTACAGGTCTTTTCCAGCCTAGTTGATTCTACAATTATAAGTGTTGTGTGTATTCAATATGGTTTTAGCAGACAGGGATGTACAATCCTACACCCTGAATGACAACTGCTGAAGACCAGTCCACTTAAGTTCAAATGCTATGAAACAAAAGACAGCTTGCTGTATCTCTGCCAAAACTTATTTTGACTCTGTGCATCTATGTACACAGAAGGATTCCACATATACTATTATGTCTTTTACACTGTAACTACCTGGAAAAAGAATATTAACCAGTTTTATGTTTTAGGTAAGGAGTTATGACTTCTGCTACTCTGCTCACTACACGTATCAGTAACATGTAATAACCATGTTTCCACCCTGTCTTATTAGTACTTATCTACGTATCTATCCACTGAAACAAACAATTTTCAAAAAGTTGCATGGCATAACACAATTAGATCTATTAAGTCAACATTCACTAGAGTTTGAAGACGTGTGACCATTTTTATGAGATTCAGCTTATCCATCCCCATGAAGGCACACTTTAACACGATGCTACTTACCATGGGAAGAAAAAAGCCTACTGTTTCTAAAACTGCTTTCAAATATTTTAAATAGTTTGCTTTTATTCTTTTCCTCCTAAAATAACAAATGTCAAAAAGCATATAAAAATTCTCAAATTAAGGAAAGAAAAACAAGAATGCACATTATATATAAAGCAGTAATAGGCAGAGACAACTTCACTAGGCTGTGACATATGACATTTGGTAGACCATTATCATAATAAATGGAAAAAGTAGGTGAGATTCTGTCAACAGCAAGGTATGAAGAAATGCATCTTCATCAGAATGACAAACATATCTGCCTTTAACAAACACAGGTCAAACTAAAATTCCAGTACCTGTGAGTTAAATATTTTCACTGTATTTAATCTCCTTTTCTTTTTCATTTTAATTAAAGCATAACACCATTTATAGGAAATATGTATTTATGCAATTTAATTTCTTTTTAGTGAGGATAAATTAAACTTGCTAATAATCAATGGCTAAAAACTACAAATGAAAAGAACCATAACAGAATTCTTATTCTATGGAGACCAAAATTTGTCAGGATGCTTTACAAACAAGTTAGAATATTGTCCTTTTATTTTTGACTGAAGGCAAGACGTATTTTATATTTAGTCCTTTCAGAACTAGACACATACCTCCAAAGTAATATTCACCAGATTGTAACAATTTTCTACATGCAAAAAAAAGTAGAAGTTTGAAATTCACTGTGTGAACAGTCTAGTCACAATGAAATAATGAGGTTTTGTACAAGTCACAGATGGAAGAATTCAGGAAAGTAAATTCAAGAGTATTTTTTTATTATTATTATTATTATTACTTGTGGTTTGATATAAAAGGTTACTTGGAAAAGCAAATTTCCCAAAGGTACTGGAATATAAAATTTTGAAAGAGAGATGGTGGGGGAAAAAAAGGTATAATATTAATATCACTGTATTCCTAAATAGCCATTTGCTTGATGCTTTGGGGTCAGTTTTGGGGTCTTTCCAATGTTATGCTGGTGAAGACAGTCTGCATGATCATATTTACTTATTTACTTTTAAATGGCTTTCAAGAAATCAGTGAGTGCTTTGGTCACATATTTTCAGACTACAGTAGCAGCTGATGGCATTAATATACCAGACAGATTGATTTGGCAATTGTGTCTCCATCTCACATGTACTCTCACTTTGTAACTGTGGTCTCACGTAACACATAAATGAAGCTGCTTGAAGTGTAAAGAAGGAAACCACAAAAACATTGCCATCTTGATACACTCTAATGAATGCATGACACAATTTTATGCTGATTTGAGGTGATCTAACAGGAGAATGGCCCAAACAGATATCCCATTTTGGCCTTGTCACTGCCTTCCTCCAGAATCAAAGCTTCTGCTATGAACTAACTTATGTGCAACCTCTCCCTCTTCTCCCATTCACTGACAAAACAGCTTGGAAACACAAACTTGTTCTAAACTTCTTGAAGCATAAGATGAAGCATGAAGAAAGATGGAGTAAGGCAGCTAGTATGTCCAAAGAAAGATATATGTAACAGAAGCAGAAATTTTCTTTTACACCGGTTGAATAGCTAACACATTTTCTACAGTTGCAATTCTGTTTTCATCTATCGAGCATGTGAATGTCAGATAAACAACTTCCTGCTTTTTCTTTAACAAATCCAAACGAATGCATAAAGGCTTGCATGAGAGTTTAATAAAGGAGGACGGCCAGAGCTAATGCTGCATGAAGTTCGGTGGAAATGATGTCAGTGAGCTAAGTGATTCCACTCTCAATGGTAGATGTTGACACCCATTCTTCAAAAAGATGGGCAAGTCACCCTGTGCTGAAGTGGTGAGAGTGGCACTTGTATATCAGAAATTCCACTTCCCTTTCCGTAGTGTAGCATAGTTGCAATAGGAAAAGCAGATTATAAATGGACTTAACACAGTGCTCTAGCTATTTACTGGACTGAACATGGATAAGTTTTTACTGCTCTTCCACTCAGAAACAAACAAAAAAGAGAATAAACAAAATACAATAACTCTGGTAGATGGTAATTGGTGATAGCCAACTTTCAGTTCATGATAACTCTGTGGTTCTAAATTTGCTTGTGCCCAAAACTTAGGAGTATCTACTGAACCATCAACATACATGGCTGCATAATACTTCATACCTTGATTATATTAAGAGTTTTAACTAAAAGATCCTGGTTTAACTAACTGTCTGACCTGTCTGACTCAGAGCACAGATTTGCATCCTGAAGTAGTCCACATAAAGACAACTGATTTGAACATAGCACATTCCAAAACAATACAGTAGGTAGTATGGGGACAGGATCTTCCTTTCTCTCTTAAAACTTCTCCATAGATGTTTTCTGCAAAGAGATAAGTCTTTGCACATTTCAATAAAATTACCCTTCAGCAAGTACATATTGCCCACTGACCCTATTAGAAGCTGCAATGAAACCGGAATAGCTTTGCATAATTTGATGAAGATACGCTTCTGACTTTACATGTAACCGGAGCAGCAAAGTTCTGATGTTGAAGACAAGGGATTTGTCAACTTATCAATCTGTGTCAGTGGGTTTTGGTGAAGTTTCTTTGATAGATTTAGCAGGAACATGGATAAGAATGAGCCACACACAAAAAAAAAAAAAGTTGCAAGTAAAAGAGAATAAAGATGTTTCTTAAGTTTTCAACACTCAACAGAAGTTTTTGGTGATTCCAATTAAATGTTTGGGGTAGGCAATACTAAAGGACAAGCTTTTTAAGACTGAGAAATGCTTTAGGAGACAATACACTCAAAGCTTCAGACTTTAATCTTGCTGGTAACACAACCTTCATCTATTCAAGCATGTGCATTTAAGTTAAGAGAGCATTTCACAAATAATATCTTAACAGAAAACTGCATCAATTGCCACCCTAATCTAATAATCTTTGATAACAGAACTCGTATTCAAAACAGTAGTTACACAGAGCTCAAGAGGAAGATTGTAAAATAAAAACTATAAATAAATACAGTTGACTATGGAGAACTGAAAAATATGAAAAGTCACAATCATGAATTGTTACAGATAAAAGAGAAACTAAAATAAGGTACAGAAGTTAAAAGAATGGGTTATGGTGTATTTCAATATATTGCACGTGGTTTTTTTCATTTTACAATCCAAATGCAAAAACAGGTATCTCAAACATCTCCAACAGAAATCATCTAGAATTATGAAACATTGCTACTTTGTAAATAAAAATATAATCCAATCATTAATACTATAAAACATCCTTCAGAGGGGAAAAAAAAAAATAATACTGCATTTATTAACTCCTTAATGTAAACTTCCAACTGATAGGGTAAACTTTAAGAAACTGGAAATTCAATCACAATCTAAACAACCAGCTAATAGCTGAAAAAGTAATAGGTCTAGTGCAGATTTTACTCTGTGGCATAAAGTTGTTGACAATACATTCCTCAATAAAGAAAAATTGAATTATAGCCTTAGGGTGGTTTAATTTGGTACAAATTTTGAATAATGTTATATACATTTCCAAAGCAGATGCTAAGAGACTCTACAAGGACACCCAGCTCAATCAGAAGCCAGATTAAAGTTCCATCTGGAACAAAACCATTCCACAGCTCTATTACAATTAGCAGAGTCACCAATGTCAGACTCAAAAGTTGGGCGACGTGAAACTCTTTCTCTTCAAAGTACAGCTATTAGCCCAGAAACTAAGCAAGAAGTTCACACATCTTTAAAACAGAATTTTTTAAGCACTCACAAACTTAAGCTTTTGTACCTCTTATGAAAACTCTCATTTGTATTGTGTTATGGTCATGTGAATCACAAAGTCTATTCAGACACAGTGATTTTATGTCACTTCTCCTGTTCCATGCAGGTAACATCAGAAATCGTATGTTTAACCAGCTGCAATACTCAAAAAGTACCAGCAGGCTGAGACTAGCACAGAAGCAATTTGCATGAAATAAAATCCCAGACTGATTTTTGAATTGCCCTGAACTTTGCCTTCTGAATTCCCAGGCTTCTTGTTATGAAACAAAGCACTTTCGCAACATGCCATGCTGAAGAACTGCACCCCTGAGTGACCCATCTTTAGATGAAATATAACAAAATTACCTATGAAATCTAATGGCTGAAAGTCAAAGCCAAATATTCAGTATAACAGCATTTTCCTAGATTTAAACAAAAACAAAATTTTAAAATTTACTAAAAGAAAGCATCCTTTCAGCACAATTCCGCAAACAGCAGTGCTGATACATAGTAACAAACTCATTCAAGACAGAAAAACTAAATATGCTACATGCCTTAAATTTACTATTTTACCAATTAACAAATAATGCATCACACAAATAACCAAATCTATATGTGGAAGTTAGAAATCAAATGCCCACATCTTGCATTTCTTTCCCCCCAAATAAATCCACAGTAGATAAGTAGCATCATAGACTTTTAAAAAATTACATCTCATTACACACGTTTTCATCAAGAAAAGACGCTGTTAAAGCGCATATTTATGTTTTTCCAGTTGCTGGTTACCTTAATCAGCCTGATTTCTATTGTGAAGTAGTAAGCTGCTAGGTCTGAAAATATTTACAATGTTAATATCCACATAAAAGCAAAGTGAAGAGAGAGGTAATTGTAGCCCCTGTCCAGTTAGCAGCCTATGCTGTTCTGCAATAAAGAAGTAAATTTTAACTTCCAAAAAGAACAGCAATAGTCACAATTTTCTATTTAGTACCTTTAATTAGTGTTCAAATATTATCCAATAATCTTCATATCTGAAATTTAATCTTCTAAATCTTTACAGAAAAAAAATTGACAATCTGGAGCAACAATGCGATTTGATCCTAAGTCTGACTGTTGTTATTTCTGAGAATAGCCCAAAAGATATCTATTGCTAACACCAAGCTGCAGGATGGAGGCATTTAGATGAAACACACAGGGAAGTGGAAATCTAAATACAGAAATATGATGTCAAAATTCAAATCACTGCAACCCGATCAGTGCCTTTGATAGAAAACTGCCTTTCTAAGGCAGCAGTCAACATGAGTGTCCAAGGCTGCTGGTTACACCAGTACACCAGAAAGGGCCAAGGGCATCAAGAAACTTCAGTTCTGATGAAACCATGGTGAAATAATGACTGTATTTCAGTTTACACAGGAACACAGTGGCCCATCAAAACAACCAGCTTCCTTAATAGTTAATGTAAGTTTTCTGAAAGATTAAGAAACAAAATAGCATTCGAAAATTAAAATGCTAATTGACAGAAAGCAAAGTATTGTAACTGAAATATATTTCAAAGCCTGGGCTGGGGCCACACCACAAGCCTAGAGAGTTTTCCCAACAGTATCCAGGAAACTATCAAATTCTTCCTGAAAGAGATATCCATGGTGGCAACTGACCATTCATGGCAGAGAGATCTTTGGATAGCATGGGTCCTGGTAACCACCTAACTCCAGTGAAGTGAAGCACAGGCCTCAAAAGGATTCTCCAAGAATTATCTTTCTCATTTTGAGTACATGAAAGCATTCATGAAAGATCAGGCACATGCATAAGGCTTTTGCAACAGTAAGGACCTATTTAGCTCATTTCCACAAGTAATAACCACCCACACTTTCAGTCTTCAGCAGGGATTCTTATGAAGGTCTGCGCTGCAATGTAAAGATTTCCAAATTCAATGTAAAGACTTCCAAATTTAATCCATGATTTGTGACTCTTGTGGAAGAGTCATGAACTTGCACAGCTCTAGGCAGAAATAGTACAGTTACTGAAGAATCTTTCCTTCCTCACTCAAATATTCAGTAATCTAACAGTGAGCAACCATAACCAACGGTAGTTTACTCCTCGGTATCACATTGTAAGTCATGAAATTGCTCGACAAAGGCCAACTACAAGCTTACAAGCAAGGTACTGAAAGCACTTAGCAATATCTCTGAACAATCTCGTGTCAAAGAAGAGGAAAAATATTTTCACTATTCTGTACATCTCAATAGCTCTTGACCAACGATGAACTCTCACCTACTCTAAAAGATGTAACACGAGTCCTGGTTACTGAATAAGAGTGACTTGAGTTATTTCAGTAGAAAACTTCAAATGATTCCCAGTAGTACCTTGCTTGTGAAATTTCTGAAGTATCATCTTTTTCCTGCTCCTTCTCAAGATCTACATGCAGCTCTTCTGAGACTTGGTAAGTGACACACGCATAGGATTAACAGTGTACCAGGACACCATTCCAAGCACCTCCTGTGATGATGCCATCACCTTAAAGCACTTGGAGAAATCTACCTCATGGACAAACAGCTGGCCGATGCTGAATCCAGCAAAGAGACTGGATACCGGATGGACAAAAGATGACAACCAAACCCATAATTCAGATTTTTTTTTCCCAACAATTGCCCAATCTACTCTGTAACCTAGCAACACTCCTGCATTCTTCATTCATGCTAACCTGGTATTTGGTAGCATCTCCTGAAAAAACACTTATCATCTCCTCTGGTAGCTGGAAAACTCCACTCCATTCTAGCAATGACTAAAAGTTATTCCCTGGAAAGAATACAGGGATGTTGTCCGGGAAGCCAGAGACCAGGTTAGGAAGGCTAAGCCCCAGTTAGAATTAAACTTGGCTAAGGATGTTAAGGATAACAGGAAGGGATTCTATAGGTACGCAGCAAATAAAAGACAAACTAGGGACAAAGTAGGCCCCCTTCAGAAGCTATCAGGAGAACTGGCTACCCCGGATTTGGAGAAGGCTGAGGTTCTTAATGACTTCTTTGCCTCAGTCTTCACTGGCAAAGGCTCTGACCGCACCACCCAAGTCTTGGAAGGCAGACGCAGGGACTGTCAGAATGAAGACCCTAGGCCCTCTGTAGGAGAGGATCTGGTTCAAGACCATCTTAAAAACCTAAACGTACACAAGTCCATGGGACCTGATGGAATCGATCCATGGGTCCTCAAGTAGCTGGTAAATGAAGTTGCTAAGCCACTGGCCATCATATTTGAAAAATCATGCCAGTCAGGTGAAGTTCTTGATGACTGGAAAAAGGGAAATATGACCCCCATTTCCAAGAAGGGGAAAATGGATGACCCGGGGAATTACAGACCAGTCAGTCTCACCTCTGTGCCTGGCAAAATCTTGGAGCAGATTCTCCTGGAAGGCATGCTAAGGCACATGAAAAAAAAAAAGGTGCTTGGCGACAGTCAGCATGGCTTCACAAAGTGGAAATCCTGCCTGACCAATTTGGTGGCCTTCTATGATGGGGTTACGGAACTGATGGACAGGGGCAGAGCAGTTGATGCGAAAATGAACATGAGCCGGCAGTGTGCGCTTGCAGCCCAGAAAGCCAGCCGCATCCTGGGCCGCATCAAAAGGAGCGTGACCAGCAGGTCAAAGGAGGTGATCCTGCCCCTCTACTCTGCTCTCATGAGACCTCACTTGGAGTATTGTGTGCAGTTCTGGTGTCCTCAACATAAAAAGGACATGGAACTGTTGGAACAAGTCCAGAGGAAGGCCACGAGGATGATCAGGGGACTGGAGCACCTCCTGTATGGAGACAGGCTGAGAAAGTTGGGGCTGTTCAGCCTGGAGAAGATGGAGTCTGCTGGGGATGGAGTCTTCATTAGGGACTGTAGTGACAGGACAAGTGGTAACGGGTTAAAACTTAAACAGAGGAAGTTTAGATTGAATATAAGGAAGAAATTCTTTACTGTGAGGGTGGTGAGGCACTGGAATGGGTTGCCCAGGGAAGCTGTGAATGCTCCATCCCTGGTGGTGTTCAAGGTTAGGTTGGACGAAGCCTTGGGTGGCATGGTTTAGTGTGAGGTGTCCCTGCCCATGGCAGGGGGGTTGGAACTAGATGATCTTAAGGTCCTTTCCAACCCTAACTATTCTATGATTCTATGAATTATTCATACCTTCATCATCGTTCAGCTGCAGCATACTTCAAGATCAGGCATAAAATACTGGGTTTGAGCTCTCTCTTCTGTACACTTGCTTGATTTCAGTTTAAATGACTACCCAATATGAAAACTTCCTATGATTAGAAAGACAAAACTCTTTCACATGCAGGAAAGAACTTTCATGGAGCCTGGTCCAAGAACACAAAATAAACATTCCGAACAGGCAAAACCCACCGTCTTCATCAACTCCAAGGGCAAAGCAGACTTCTTGCTCTTGCTAAGCCAAACACCAAAATATTTTTAACACATGTAATAAAAATCAATACTCTCTTTTGCTAACGCTTCTTCGCTTAGAAGAGACTGATAGACCACAGCACTTACTGCATCACTGGAGCATTGTTCAACAACACTGGGGAAGAGAGCATTGTATGTCAGTAGAGAAGCGAGATCCCAGTCCACCTCAGTATAAAATCTGTCTGCCAACAGCTGCCGTGCTCCCACTACCTTCCCTACTATGACCAGAGGAAGCTTTTGCCCTTCTTTTTATACCATTCACTTCACACTGTCATTCCAAAGGAAGTAAAGTCTACAAAGATGACCTTCAAACATGAATCACTTTTCATTGGCAGATATCTTTGCTGTGCTTTCTGGGTATCTGCTTTAAATGACAAAGACAAGACAGACTGAAAATCTGGAATAACGTAGAAGACAAAAGTTTGGGGTTCTTTTGAGTTCCTTCTTCTGTGTTCCACAGCTTGTTAGACAAAACTGCTTTGAACAGACGACTGCACTGTATACACTGTACTTCTCCTACCTCTTACATTAGAAATATAATGAAGAACTCCGGTAAATTAGGTATGTAAGGCTTCCCATGTTTGAACCAAGGTTAGCTATCCTTGGGATTTTTTTTTCCCATATATATTCTTACCACAACTCTTTCAAGAGTTTCCAGTAATTACCCTATCAGTGATATAAGGCTTACTAACTCTATAATTTATCACTATTTTCAACAGCAGAGAAAAAATGATTCAATATTTGGGAAGAGGTCCTAAAATTATCTTCTTTGGAAAAGAAAGTGCACCACACATATTTATAGAACTATCTTTAAATCAGTATTTTCATCACTGTATGCAGTTTAGTTCAATGAATCAACGCATGCCTTCACCACTAACCCAGAATTTGCACTCTTCTTTTTTAAGGACAACAGGGATAATGTTCTTGACTTTATAATTTGCCTTTAGCAACCATACTACTTTGACCGCATGATTCCATCCTGCAGTATGCAAAGGATCAGTAATTACTTCCTGGAGGAAAGCTCTTCTAAGTCATCTTTTCTCTAGGAATACATTTAAGATCATTAAAAATCAATCCTACTGAGATAGAATCATAAAATTGTTTATCTCAGAAAAGACCTTTAAGATCATCAAGCCCAACCATTAACCAGCCATGCCAGGCCCACCACTAAACCATGCCACATCTACACAACTTTGAAACAACTCCAAGGATGGTGACTCAACCATTTCTCTGGGCAGACTTTTCCAAGGCTTGACAACACTTTCCATGAAGAACTTGTTCATAATAGCCAATCTAAACCTTCCCTGACACAACTTGAGACCTTCTTCTTTTCTCCTATTGTTGCTACATTAGAGAAGAGACCAACACCCACCTTGCTACAACCTCCCTTCAGGTACTTGTAGAGAGCGGTAAGGTCCCCCCTGAGCCTTCTCTTCTCCAGACTAAACCACCCCCGTTCCCTCAGCTGTTCCTCACAAGACTTGTGCTCCAGGCCCTTCACCAGCTTTTTTACAATTCTTGGGACCCGCTCCAGCACCTCAACATCTTTCTTGTAGTGAAGGGCCCAGAACTGAGCACAGTATTCAAGCTGTGGCTTCACCAATGCCAAGGAGAGGGGGATGGTCACTTCCCTAGTCCCGCCGGCCACACTGATACAGTCCAGGATGCTGTTGGCCTTCTTGTCCACCTGGGCACAAGCTGGCTCATGTTCAGCCAACTGTCAACCAACATTTCCAGATCCTTTCCTGCCAGGCAGTGTTCCAGCCGCTCTTCCTGAAGCCTGTGGCAATACTTTGGGTTGTTGTGACCCAAGTGCAGGACCCAGCACTTGGCCTTGTTGATTCTCATACAACTTTCAGAGGGTACATGCAATTCCCTCATCCAGATCATTGATAAAGATATTAACCAGAACTGGCCCCAATACTGAGCCCTGGGGAACACCACTTGTGACTGGCCACCAACTGGATTTACCTTCACTCTTGGGGCTTTGCCATCCAGCAAGGTTTTTACTCAATGAACGGTACACCCATCCAAGCCATGAGCAGCAAGTTTCTTCAGGGGAATACTGTGGGGAAGTCAAAGGCTTTACTGAAGTCCAAGCAGACAACATCCACAGCCTTTTGCTCACCCTCTAAATGAATCACCTTGTCATAGAAGGAGATCAGGTTAGTCAAGCAGGACCTGCCTTTCATAAACCCATTTGACAAGGCCTGATCACCTGGCTGTCCTGTAAATGCCCCATGATGGCATGATCAGCTCCATAGCCTTCCGTAGCACTGAGGTCAGAATAACAGGCCTGTAGTTCTCCAGATCCTCCTTCTGGCCCTTCTTGTAGATGGGCATCACATTTGCAAACCTCCAGTCAACTGGGACCTCCCCAGTAAGCCAGAAGTGCTGATGAATGATTGAAGGTGGCTCAGTGAGCAGCTCCACCAGCTCCCTCAGTACCCTCAGGTAGATCCCATCTGGGCACATTGACCTGTGTGTCTCCATGTGATGTAGCAGGTCACTGACCATTTCCCCTTGCACTATGGGGGCTTCATTCTGCTCCTTGTCCCTGTCTTCCAGCTCAGGGGGCTGGGTACCCCAAGAACAGCTGGTGTCAATATTGAAAACTGGGGCAAAGGTGGCATTAAGTACCTCAGCCTTTTCCTCATCCTTTGTCACTATGTTTCCCCCCATCCAATAAGAGATGGAGATTTTTTCTTAGCCCTTCTTTCTTTGCTAATGTCTTTACATAAACATTATCTACTGTCTTTTATGGCAGTAGTCAAATTATGTTCTAGTTGGGCTTTGTCTCTTTCAATTTCCTGCCCGCATAATTTCATGACTTCCTTGTAGTCATTCCGAGCTGCCTGCCCTTTCAACCACAGGTCATAAACTCTCCTTTTTCCCCCCAGAGTTGCAGCCAAAGCTCTCTGTTTAGCCAGGCCTAGTCTTCTTCCCCATCAGTTCGTCCTTTGGCTTGTGGGGAATGCCTGCTCCTGCGCCTTTAAGAATGCATTCTTGAAGAATGTTCAGCCTTCCTGGACTCCTCTGCCCTTCTGGACTGCCTCCCAATGGACTCTGTCAACCATGCTCATAAGCAGGCCAAAGCCTGCCCTCTGAAAGTCCAACGTAGCAGCTCTGCTGACCCCCCTCCTTACTTCTCCAAGGATTGAGAACTATCACTTTGTGATCACTGTGCCCAAGACAGCCTCCAACCATCACATCACCCACAAGTCCAGCTCACTCACCAGCTGTACCTGGAAATTATCTTCCATATACTCCAGGAACCTCCTAGATGGTTTCCCCTTCTGCTGTATTGTATTTCCAGCAGACATCCGTAAGCTGAAGTCCCTCATGAGAACAAGGGCTAGCGACTGTGATACTTTCCCCAAATTACTGCTTACAGAATATTTTGTCTGCTTCTTCATCTTGGATGATACTCCACAAAGTCATAACGGAACAGGATCCCTTCTACTCCATAACATGAAGTTTTGAAGGGGTAAAATAATCACAGATTTGTAACAGCAAATAACACCAGTTTCACCTACACGGTGGAATTAACTGACAGAGTATTTTCTAGAAAACTTTGTTATGAAAAAAAAAATAAAAAAAAATCTTTCATTTCTTTTCCTGTTTAAGGAAGCTCAGATAACTGACCCTTATCTTTTCTTGCACCCAAGTTAAAAAGCCAAATCCCTTAGCCTAAAGATGTGTATGTTTTGAAATATTTAAATATTATACCTTCTAAAATACATTTTAAATTAAAACTGAAATCGTGGCAATCCATTTTAGGGCATATAATTATTTCTGAAAATATATTTAAATTTAAAAAAAAAAATGAAGTCAGTATTTATGTTTGGTGCTAAAATCTCACAAAACTGGAGAAGGTGAAAATTAAACTAAATTAATAAGTGACATTCCAAAACCAACAAAAGGAGCTAACTCTTCACACAGATAAAAAGAAAGCCATGGTACTCCTTGTCACAGGACATTAAAACTTCACAGAGGTTCAAAAAATGACCACTTATTTGAAGGAGAAAGAAACCATGAAAGGGGAGGAGAGCAGAGGGGAGACACAACACAATGACAAACAATACAGTTGAAAGTCGCTAGATAAAAACACACCATTAATGATTCTCCTTGCCCAAAAACTTGCAGAACTCCAGAAGGCAGAAGAGTGTATGTGGGAAATAATGTCACAGATCTTTCTAAACTTCTCCCTAAGCACCTTTCTTCAGACAGGCTGGAGAAAGAATACTAGGTTAAAATGCCTCTGGCCTGAGTCACTATGATTGTCACAAGCCTCACTGCTAAAAGATGGATGAAAACCTGGAAGTGGTTTGCTCAATGACTTATCCAGCATGTCAGGCTGTGACAGTCTCTCAGGTGGGTGCTAAGTACCATACCTTATTTTCCAGTTTTTTTAATGGGGGTAATTCAGCGACTTTCAAAGTTGTAAGACAGCAAGAAAAGCAGAAAGATTTGTTCTCCTATTTTAAACTGAGAACAAAAAAATGTCTGAAGATCAAATTCAGGATTTTTTTTAAAGCACAGTTAACAGTTCAGTTTATTATAAGCAGTAACTTCTAAAAGAAATAAATTTTCATTTCAACATGCATTTTTTAACTTCTTTCTCTGTCAACATGCATCCAGCATACTTATCCTGTAAATGAAATTACCTTAAAAAAAAATTGCAGTTTGCTATCTTTGTGCACATAACTCAATATCAACTGGATATAAATAATGAATTTTAAACATCCTATAAATAAATTTTCTCCATTTTCATGCAAAACTATAAAAAATATTAATTTTGTACCATTCTGTTTGCTGCAGTTCTGGTGTCTCCAACATAAGAAGGACATGGAACTGTTGGAACAAGTCCAGAGGAGGCCACGAGGATGATCAGGGGACTGGAGCACCTCCCGTATGAAGATAGGCTGAGAAAGTTGGGGCTGTTCAGCCTGGAGAAGAGAAGGCTGCGTGGAGGCCTCATAGCAGCCTTCCAGTATCTGAAGGGGGCCTACAAGGATGCTGGAGAGGGACTCTTCATCAGGGACTGTAGAGACAGGACAATGGGTAATGGGTTCAAACTTAAAAAGGGGAAGTCCAGGTTAGATATGAGGAAGAAGTTCTTACAGTAAGGGTGGCGAGGCACTGGAATGGGTTGCCCAAAGAAGTGGTGAATGCTCCATCCCTGCCAGTTTTCAAGGCCAGGCTGGACAGTCTTGGGCAACATGGTCTAGTGTGAGGCACTCCTACCTATGGCAGGAAGGTTGGAACTAGATGGTCTTAAGTCCTTTCCAACCCTAACTATTCTATGATTCTACATGTTAAGTTCTGTAATTGCTTTAAAAAATGCACAGATATACTAACTGTATTTAGCAATAAATATAAAACTACTACAGGAAATGTGTATTTATTTGAAAAACAACATTTCCTATGGACACCATCTTTCTTTGGAAAAAAAAATTAAAAACCCGACAATTAATATCCGTGTAAGTGTAGGTGTTCAAATCCTTAATAAATGGATTCAAGCTGTCCAGAAATTCTACTGATTTCTTTTACCATCAGGTACACTGTGCTTACAGAAACACTAATAGTAATAGAATTATGATACAGATTAGCTCCCACAGCCTCTCCTTTCTATAGTGTCATTAGCAGTTACAAATAATGGACACTCATAGAACAAAAATAGCTTCCAGTAAACTGAGGAAAAAATCCTGCTCCCCGCCGCAAGCGACAACAAGAACCCCTTAACAGAGCTTAGTGTGCTTTTCTGAACCTGGTATCTACTTAGTGGAACTTGAACAGATGTATTCATGGAGCTTTCTTAAAGAGCACAGATCTAGAGCTGAAACTGCAGATCTCTCTGTACTGAAGTCATCTGGGAAAGCAAGGCAACTGCGCTTGGTATTTCCATCTGATTCTTCCCTGACCTACGGAAGCACAATGAAAAAAATAAATCTATCTGAACAAGATTTAAAGCAAAAAAACAAAGCCTTTTAAATTCTGATTCCAGTCACTGCGGCCACTTCTCTTATTTGTCTGGAATCAGTTATCTAGGTCAAAATACCATCACTTCCTAAGACAAAGATATCACATGAAATTCCAATCTGAGAACCACTAAAAGAAAAACAGAGATAAATATTAGAAAACCTTGCATTTCTTACCTCCCAAGGATTGGAGCTGTAGGTTGTATTGACCCAGAATGGTTAGAATTCAATGTTATTTGGATGGATTAGGTTATGAAGATAATGGAAAAGATGATAAAAACTTACTGTATAACTGTTTAGCATTCAACACTCACTAGTAAGTCCTTCAGCACCATGTGTAAGACACATCTTTTCACCAGTAACAGAGACATGAAAGAGCATCTCAACAACTATAAGCTAACTACTTGATGCACTCTAATTTTTAAAATAAATTCAATTTTCATTTTTTTTAAAGTCCTCTCCCCAAGATGAGCAGAAATAGAAAACATGACTGCCTGTACAACTAGGAGCTCCCTCCACCTATCATTCAGACAAAACACAATGTGAACTTTGAGCTCAACTTTCTGAACCTCTTTTCTCTCTTTTTTTCTGAGGCAGCCAATTTAGAAGCTTGCAAGTAATGCATATAGAATGGCATTACATTTTATTACTTTTTCAGTTTGGAAAGACAAGTATTTTCAGGGTAGGCCTGACCTGGTTCTTTTGTCTCAGAGAAAAAGGTGGTCAGGTTGCAGCTAAATGAGACAATGCCTACCAACGCTATTCTCAATGAAGTGGCAGAAATAACAGCTGCCTTCCACTAACCCATCCCAGTTCTTTCTTCCTTCATCATTCATCTTCCTTTGTCTTTCTATACCAACAACCTTAATCTTTCCAATATTCTTCTCCCTCCCCTTCTTGAAAATCACTCCATTGCTCTTTCTAAATTATCTTTCCAGTCCTCCAACTACTTTTCTTTGCCTTAATCTATTTATTCAGCTGTTGCACACTGAGGATCAACAGGGCCTCTGTACATGTAATTGTATTTTAAACTAAGACTTTCTGAATAAAAGCAATAGGAAAGATTAAATAAGTGACAAAGTCAACTTATATTCAAGTCTGTAACTTCCACACTAGTTCCAATACAATCCTCAAAACCAGAGGATGAATACTAATTTTTTTGTACCTTAGAAACAGCTGCTATTCAGAAAGATGAAAGCAAGCCAGCCTTTCAAGGGTACGTTTACACTCACACAGACACATCACACCTCTTCCTGTTTCTCAGTGGCTCAATTGACCACACCTGAATGTACATGATGTCAATAAAATTCTACATTTATCATCAATTTTATCTATGTCATGCAGACAATGAAAAGGGAGCTTAAAAAATGCGGGAAGGGTTGACTGAGAAAAGTTAATCTTTCCATCCTGAGGAAACTTTAGACAAATTTGCCTTTGATAATCGACTGAACAAGCTGCACTGCAAGCATCAAGGGATGGTGCAGGGATATCTAGCAGGTGCTGCAGTTTATCACAAAACCATCTAAAATAATTGGAAGTGACAACCAGCACTACCACAAATGATTTATTAGTCTTTCACTCAGCTTTTCAGCTTCCTCAGGGCCAGAATAAATAATTTACCAACTCTGTATCTTCCAATCATTAATTCTTCCCTGTGCATCCAAACTACATTTAACTCTGCTGGGTTCAGTGGAATTAAAAACACAATATGAAGACTTTCTTTCCCCCCCAAGTATAGTATTATCTGACTTTATCTGAAAGTAAAATTGTCAGTCAAAATTTACGTTGGTGATAGAAGGATTAGAGCTAGCAACTTATGCTGAGTTACAAATATCTGCAGAATAAAATTAAAGTTAAACTGAAGATATATCAACAATAAAATGCTCCCAGGGGTCAGGCGTGTTCTCAAGATATAAAGTACTGATAGTGTCTGAAGGTATTGATTAGCATAGTTTTTCTGATCTGTAAAGTAACATTAGTTACAGACAAACATCCTGCACGTCCCCCATGGTACATACAAGATGAAAACACTGGGCAGGAGACAGAAAATAAATGAAAAAGAAGATGTAGCCAAAATGGCAGGATTAAGCGTGAACAGAATGGTTCTGTAAAAAGGCAATACTTGAGGAAATACATTAAAGACCCAAGATTTACTAATGCCCTTGTGTTCATATCACAAAATAAATTAAGAGTACTCTATAAGGCAAAATTGGAAACCAGGACTATAAAATGGCATAAAACCAAAGTACGCTTTCAAATTTAAAACAGAATATATAAGGTACCATATTCGTATTAATTACGTAGAGAAAACACAGAGAAAACAAAATCACACCCTAAATCCATTTTTGATGTAAGCGAGTCTTCTCTCATTAAATCAGCATCTATGATTAAAACCAAGATCATTTTTGGTACATAATGTATTGCATTGTTAGAGCAGCATCTGTTTGTTGCACAGCAACACATTTTTCAGTTTTAAGAAACTGTACTCATACAGAAGAAACAATCCAGACTTTGAAGATATAAAATTATTTTTACTTCCAAAAGCACTTTGTACTAAAGGGGTTAATAACATTAATGTGCTAATATTTTGCATTCCAAGAAGAGGCTTCAAGCTGTTGGAAACATACAGAAGGATTTCATGGTACTAACAGCTTTCTTTCAGTCCTATGGGACTGAGACAACTCAAACTTTAAGTGCTTAGAAGAAAGGCTCTGTAAAGCTATGAAGGCTAATCAATAGGGCTTTCACCAAACGATAATACAGTCTGAAATGAAATAAATTGGCCATAACAAAAATGCCTTACCCTTTTTCTCATCATTAATCTCAATATAGACAAAAGTACAGTATATACTACAAGTCCAAAATAGCTGACAAATACGCTTTCACACTACTTTTAATACGAAAAGAAAAATTCATAAATACAGAAAATTTTAGATTATTTGAAAGCAATTAATTATCCTATGTAGTTCTCAAACATCATTTATTCTTTTTACTAAGACTGTAAGATCTGTATTCCAATTTTATTGTACAGTAGGGTAGTTCCATTCTTCGTTGAAAACACAAATCATTTGCTGCTGCAACCAGCCAAGCACAAGCTGAACTCAATCTCCCCAAATTTTCAAGAGAACAACATTGTTACAAGGGCTGAATATTTTTATCACTATGACAAGGAATCTTTTAAAACAGTCCCAAGTCTAAAAAAATGCAATATTGTAAATAAAACAAAACTGCAGAATCTAAATCACAGGCAGGGTATTGATACCTATGCTTTCCTAGATAGCTAGGCCACAAAAGCCTTCAAAGAACTTAGGTCTTAGTAGACAGAGGGAAGATTGAGAAGTCTGGCAAAGATAAAAATACACTTGATCCCAGCATCAGATCACTGAGCCAAAAGTCTTTTGCCCTTGGAGTCAATTATTAGATTCATAAGTACATCTCATAGTCAAATTATAAAAAACTTCCAACATATGTTGGCCTGTTGCTCATACAGCCCAGACATGGGTCTCATAACTAAAGACATCCAAGAAGCTGTTTTGGCATTTAAATTTGATGCCAACTTATTATGGCATCTTCCCTGAACAAGTGCATGGACTTTTTGACTTTGAGAAAAATGGATTCAGATGTAAATTTCCTTAGTAAGAGTTCCAAATGCAACTAAACAGCAAAGTTTTATTATTGTACAGGTTTCCTTACAGGCTAAAAATGAACAAACAAACAAAAAAAACACAAGCAAATAAAAAAATCTTCCCCCCTCCCCCCTAAAAAAAAACCAAACAAAAACCACCACAAACCCCTGTGTCCAGACTTCACTTCTTGATTATTTTTTTTTTCATACTCCTATGCAAAAGTGTTACAAAGTGATAGCTGGTCACAGAAAACAATGGGCTAATACACAGTTTGAAATAATTTTTATAAGGAAAGAGGATTCAATACTTGATCCTTTTCTGATTAAAATATAATTAATAGCTATTGATATTATCAGAAACTTCCAAAATGGCCCCTCTCACAAATAAATGATTTACTCATGTTTTAAGAACGGAGACTCAATTCAGACTTTCTTCAAAGGCTAGAAAACAAAGTGACTGAGATTAAAAAATGGAGGTGAGAAGTGTCAAGGCCAAGGAGGACAGTACAACTGTCTTCATTTACACAATAAGGAAGTTTCACTGAAATCTTCACCGACTCTGTAAGTATACAAAGAAAGTGTATGAGAAATTCTCATTCACAGTTCTCAGTGTGTAAGAAAGTAAATGCACTTCTTCATTTGACAAGGGGTAACGGGTTCAAACTTAAACAGGGGAAGTTTAGATTGGATATAAGGAAGAAATTCTTTACTGAGAGGGTGGTGAGGCACTGGAATGGGTTGCCCAGGGAGGTTGTGAATGCTCCATCCTTGGCGGTGTTCAAGGCCAGGTTGGATGAGGCCTTGGGTGGCATGGTTTAGTGTGAGGTGTCCCTGCCCATGGCAGGGGGGTTGGAACTAGATGATCTTAAGGTCCTTTCCAACCCTAACTATTCTATGATTCTATGCTCCTATCTGTTCTGGGTTTATCTATAGTCAATAATATCTGCTTATAAGAAATGTCCCTAAGGGAGCACTGGTTAAATTTACAATTGTGTTTATCCTGAAAGAAGAATTGTGTTTGCAAATGTCAGTTCTGACAAAACATCCTCAGCTAAGGTACAGGTTTGTAGATTTTCTCACTCTCAGTCACTCTTGGTGTGATTTTTCACCTCCATCAATCTAGTTTCCTTTCCTCCCATTTTTTCATCACAGCTATTTGTACATTGTGACAAAACCTTGAAATGAGGAACAAGAAAGGAACACTCAGTTTTATCTGCATTTACCATTCAGTAAATCTGTCATCTCCACTTTACCAAAAGTGAGTGAAGCAAAGGAGGGATGCAGAGTGCACGTGGCAGTCAATCAGGAACTGAACTTGTCATCATCTGATTCTCACAGCAACACTCTCCAAGGTACGATGCATCCATCATTACCATTTTGGCAGAAAGTATAGGCTCAAGCTCCAAGATTCTCCAGACCTGCATTTTAACCTGAGCAACCAAAGACCTTCTTCAGTGTCGTCGTCCCCCCTCCCAACAGAAAATAGCAACCAGAGCTAACTAAAAGGTATGCAAGGTAAGCCAAAGTCATGAATCCTGCTAGGTACATTTCTGAACAGAAACCCTGAACAAGAAATTTTCAATAGACTACAAGAATCAAGAGAGTGTTTTATTAGGAAAATGCTCATGAGAGTTCATTTGTAAAATGAGGATCAGCTTGCAAATCATTTTAAACAAAAAATACCCACTATAAAACAATGTCTGTAAAAATCCATGCAAGCTATTGAGAATCACATAACTTCTTGACCCAATTCAGGGTTACAAACCAAAGTCTGGACTGTAACGAGATGCTGAATCGACCTTTGAGTCATCTGAATTGATTGTCATAAAGGCTTCAAACCACCTGAAGACTCGGGGGACAGGGATGGGGGAAGGAAAAAAAACTGAACCACTAAACAACTAGTAGCTCATTCCCAGATGTTTCATTAGTAGAAGTCAGCCACGTCAAGAAATACTTGGGAAATAAATTGTAAAAATAGTCCATTTTCCCCCTCCTCCTGAAGGAGGCTTTTGATTGTTTAGTATTAGTTTTTGTTCTAACATGCAAGTCACTCAGCTAGTCAGCCCAGTCAACCCAGGAACATGTAAAAGTCTGATTTTGGGAAGAAAAAAAGAGCTGTTATGACAGCTCAGATACAAAATAAGACATTCTGGTCCATCCTCCTATAAAATCTTAATTTCTTTCTACACATAAAGATCATTCTCCAAGACTGAAATCGATGAAATACATCAAGATATGACAGGAAGTGACTTTACATAAGGGAGTAAAGGAAGCTTATTATTTAGTAGTAGAAGCAAGCCTCATTTGTGTTGCCCACATCTTGGGGGAAGTATAATCCATTGTAGAATAAAACAGCCATTTTGAATATATACCAACACCAGCATATGCTACGATCTTTTCAGTATTTGGGAAAGTGTTCAAAAAAGTGTCACGCAAGCCAGTTCATTTTGCTATTTCATACAACAAATAAAAGGCACAAGTATGCAGTGAAAAATCATTCTTGATGTAAAGAAATGACCAGACTTATGGAGTAACATACTCTTGTAATCAGCACAACAAAGGCAACATGAGAGAAAGCAACTCAACTTCTAATCATGTTTTAGCTAACAGGTTGGTAGACACAACCATATGGAACAAGTAACGCCTCTTGTACTGAATGAATGGAATGCACTTCAGCTGCGCCTTTGCTGTTCTTAAATTATTAAGATTATGGGCACACTAATCTACTTGAGAACAATGTAAGAAAGCTAAAACATTGCACCTTCTGAAGCTCAAATACCATCAAACAGGAGGTCTCTAGTATGCTCCAACTGTGCTGCTCACCAAATTTCTCCCCCAAAAGAAGAATTACTAAACTTTAGTTGTAGTTTGAACAAAAATATATTTAAAAATATATGGAAGGTAAAAGACTGAAAAATACTATCAGAAAATAATCAGTGTCAAAAATGAAACCTTGCATCACAGGGCTTCTTCCATGTCACCCCTTCCTCCTCCAGTATTCCTTTCATATATTTAATCATCTGTTAGCAGAAATTTTTATAGAATTGGTTGTCAAAAAGAAATACTGAGGATGATTATGTTTTCACAGAAGCATTGTTAATAATGCATGAGGAAATGAAAAATAATTAGTTGCAATTTTCTAAGCTTTTTAGCAAAATATCCACTAATCTCTTGCTTCATATACAGTATCTGGGTAAAAATAAGATCTCTACCCCAAATCCCTTCTATATAATCAGGCCAATAACCAATTACTAATATCAGTCAAGAGAGTAACCTATTCTATATATTCTACCCCTTCTCCCTTTGAAAACAAATTATTTCTTCTTACCTTTAACAACTTAATCTATGAGTGGAACAATCCCTAAGACTCCCTTCATGCTTGCAGGCCCTGGTCCACATGGTGGCCTTCAACCATGCCAGTACCTGGTTGAGGAACAACACAGCATGGAACAAGCAATCCAGAGTTTTTTTGGAGTTTATTGACAACAACTTCATTACACAAATTATCAAGCAGCTGTTGAGGGGAAGGCTTGCTGCTGGATTTCATACAAACAAGGAAGAAATGATCAGGGGTATAAAAGCTGGAGGCAACCTTAGCTGCAGTGACCATGAGATGGTGGAATTCAGCATCCTGAGAGAAAATTAAACAAACAAAGGCAAAAAGGAGGACCATAACCCTGGACTTCAGTAGAGGAGACTCTGACCTGTTCAGCGATCTGCTCGGAAGAATTCTATGGCAGATGGTTGTGGAGAGAAGGAGCCATGAAAGCTGGTTGATTGTCAAGGACAATCTCCAAGCTTAAGAATGGTTCATTCCAAAAGGCAGGAAAACAAGCAAATATGGTAGAAAACCTGAATGGACGAACAAGTAGCAGTTGGCAGAACTCAAACACAAAAAAGAAAGCATACAGGAGATGGAAGTAGGGACAGGTAACCTGCGAGGAATATAAAGACATCATCTGAATATACAGGGATGGGATTAGGAAAGCCAAAGCCCAGATGGAGCTGAATTTGGCTAGAGATCTGAAGGGCATTAAGTACACCAGCAGCAAAAGGAAGACTAGGGAATGTATGGGCTTACTCCTGAATGGGAACTTGATCACAAGAGACAAACAGAAAGCCAGTATCTTCAATGCTTTCTTTGCCTCAGTCTTTACTGGTGAAACAAGCCTTCAGCAATCCCAGGTCCATGAGAGAAGTGTGCAAGTCCAGAGCACAGCAGATTGATGCAGGTAGAGCAGAATCAAGTTTGGGAATATTTAAAGATACTGGATGTACACAAATCCACAGGCCCTGAAGAGATAGACTCACAAATGCTGAGGGACATGGCTAATCTCACTGCAAGTCCACTCACAGGAACCTCTGAAGGAGCATGGAGAATATGGCAGGATCCTAGGGACGTGAACAAACCAATGCCACTCCTTTCTTGAAGGAGAGCAAGAAGAAGGATCAATGAAACTACAGACTGCTCAGCTTCACATCAATCATCAAAAAGAATTACCCTATGAGCCATACTGCAGGCTGGGGGTCAAGCTTCTGGAAAACAGCTTTGCAGAAAAGGACACAGGCATCCCAGTGGACATCAAGCTGAATATGAGCCAGCAATGCATCCTCACAGCAAAAGAGGCCAAGAACATTAGAAGAGTATTAGCAGAAAGGGGAGGGAGGTGATTATTTCCCTTTAGAAAGGCCTGGTGATATGCTTCTGGGGTACTGTATGTAGCTCTGGGCTCCCCAGTAAAAGACAGACACGAGCTTATTAGAGTGCCTCTAGCAGAAGGCTTGAAAGATAATTAAGGGTTTGAAGCATGTGAAATATGAGCAGATGCTGAGAGAGCTGGGATTGTTTAGCCTTGAGAAGGAAAGGCTCATGAGATTTTACCTATTTCTAGATATTTCCAATGGGAGGGAGTACAGATGCCACAAAGCCTGACTCAGTGGTATCCAGTGAAGAGACAAAAGTTATGGACACAAGAAAGACCATTTTAAAATAGCAAAAACTTTCATCCTTAGGATAATAAAAGACCAGAACAAACTGTCCATGGCAGCTGTGGAATCTCCTCCAACTTTTGCAGATATTCAAAACTCAAGACAGGCAATGAATGCCCTGCTGATAGGAACCTGCTCTATCTGACCCTTCTTTGGGCTGAGTGGTTGGACCAGATGGATCTTCGAAGGTGCCTTTGACCTCAACTATTCTGTAATTCTTCAGTGTGGTTTATGGGAAACCATAAAAGTTTTAGCTCAGTTATTTGTATTCAACAGATATTTATACACCACTAGTGTTAATTATCCAGAAATCAGCAATAGGATCTTAAACAGCTTGCTAATGCAGGTCTTCCTAAATCATTGTATCAACGTTATTTCTTCAAATATTTTGTCACATGCATCATTTTCCTGGTTTTGCTAGGGGTTTTTTTAAGACTGAAAATATCACATGAACAAGACACTGTATCTGATAGCATAGAATCATAGAATAGTTCGGGTTGGAAAGGACCTTAAGATCACTCCCCTGCCACGGGCAGACACTTCACACTAAACCATGTCACACAAGGCTCTGTCCAACCTGGCCTTGAACACCGCCAGGGATGGAGCATTCACAACCTCCCTGGGCAACCCATTCCAGTGCCTCACCACCCTCACAGTAAACAACTTCCTCCTTATATCCAATCTAAACTTCCCCTGTTTAAGTTTTAACCCGTTACCCCTTGTCCTGTCACTACAGTCCCTGATGAATGGTCCATCCCCAGCATCCTTGTAGGCCCCCTTCAGATACTGGAAGGCTGCTATGAGGTCTCCACGCAGCCTTCTCTTCTCCAGGCTGAACAGCCCCAACTTTCTCAGCCTATCTTCATAGGGGAGGTGCTCCAGTCCCCTGATCATCCTCGTGGCCCTCCTCTGGACTTGTTCCAACAGTTCCATGTCCTTTTTATGTTGAGGACACCAG
Organism: Psittacula echo; assembly: GCF_963264785.1. Taxonomy (NCBI): domain Eukaryota; kingdom Metazoa; phylum Chordata; class Aves; order Psittaciformes; family Psittacidae; genus Psittacula; species Psittacula echo. The sequence continues at coordinate 19,559,856 of NC_137737.1, forward strand.
AACTGTACACAATACTCCAAGTGAGGTCTCACGAGAGCAGAGGGGCAGGATCACCTCCTTCGGCCTGCTGGGCATGCTCCTATTGATGCAGCCCAGGATACGGTTGGCTTTCTGGGCTGCAAGTGTACACTGAAGCCAGCTCATGTTAAGTTTCTCATCGACCAACGCCCCCAAATCCTTCTCTGCAGGGCTGCTCTGAATCTCTTCTCTGTCCAACCTGTAGCTGTGCCTGGGGTTGCTCCAACCCAGGTGTAGGACCTTGCATGATCTTCATGTAATAACTGCATAACAGTATTTCTTTAAAATCAAAATATATACACACACATCGACACACATCTTGAATTTAACTAGAGCATCAGTTTTGAATGCAGAGGACTTGCACATTTATTCATATTTGTACCAGGAGAGTACAAGAACTGGATTTTCCATAATTTCCATTGGCAATGATAGTGAAAACTGAGCTGCATCTCCCCTAAAATAGTAAACCACACTTCACTGTTTTGCATTTAACTGTTTAGCAATATTGCCTCCCTTAATCCTGCAATTAATAATTTTAAGTCATTAATAGCCTTTTATTCTCATTTAGAGTATTCTGCCTTTTTTTATACTTTTAGTTCACAGAGCAAAATATCTCCCTTTTTGTTTCTGAATTGTTTCTGAACTCTGCCCAGTCCCAAACCACCACCAACAGCTTCACCTTGATTTTCAGAAGTTAAATGAATGTATTAAACACAGTTCAAGATTCGAATTCTTTGTCCATAACAACCATAGGCAAGACAGAGCTTTCCTTTGGAAAATAAATCTAATTTACCCTTTTTTTTACAATGCTGACATATGCCTTAAAGCAAGGCAACCAAACAGTCCTACAGTTAATACTACTCAGTAATTTTAAAAGTCATCTCTTTAAATTTATGGAAAGAGTAAGTCAGAAAAGAAAAAGTGAAGAGATCTTTCAAAAACAGCTGTAGCATGCAGAAGAAATTAGCATGAGTGACTGCAGGGAAAATATCAGCACTAGGCTTTGAAGAAATCTGGCTTGGGTCACTGTAAAGAAAACAGAGGCAGATGCTATGCTGCCCAGCCCAGGTCACTGCAGAGAGAACAGCAGCTGGTTATAAGAGTCATGTTTGGGACACAGAGTTGGTGCTTGATTTTACCAAGCAATTTTTTTAATACATCCTTGATGATTTTAGTACAGGACAAAAGCTGAAAACAAGATGGATGTTTTAGTGGGTGAAGCTGTGACAAATTAAGCCATTTATTTAGTAACAGTACTTGGGTTTATTCTCGGGTTTATTCTCTTTCATGTGTAGTTGCACATCCAATAAAAAAAAGAGGAGTACAAATGTTCACTAGCTACATGGATCTACATCTGAAATAGAAATAAGAGTTTCTGAAGTGCTCTACCAAGTTATCAATATTTTAACAGCTTTTAAAAGCTGTTTTATAGTAGGGCAGATACTTTTCAAGACCGTAGGCTCTACATTTACTCCACATTAACTGTAGCATATTTTAAGACATTTTGTTTTCACGTTCATATGGGCTTAGAAGAGACAGTGTCCTCTGATCATCATATCCACAATCACTTTCAGCTGAGAGTTAAAGAACTCCCTTTTATAACCCACCAGCCAATGCTCAAATCCACTTAGAGAGTTGTTGTTCATCCACCCAAGGCTTTTATTAAAACCTCTACCATCATAATTTCTGCATTATGTTACAGAAAAATGAACTTACATTACAGATCCTGGTAAGCAGAACAGTTTTTAAAGTGAATTTTTCCATGATTGCCCAGCTCCCCATTTCATGACTCATGCATTCCTTCCAATCATATTATTCATCACTCCTTTTCATGAAGGCAAGAAATTATAAATGATTACCATCTTGAGTTGTCTGAGCAAGAAAAAAAGTATCTTTAGAATCAATGGACAACTCTACTCCATAGATCAGCTACTTATTCAAAATATGTTTTAATGAAAATGCAGAATATGCCTTCAGATGTGACCGTAGTTTTACTAATTGTTTTAAGAATGTAATGCGTGCACATGCATACAATAAAGTCTCTCTAAGGAAGAGTCTTAAAGAGTAGTACTGTAGATATTAGGTGATTAAAGAGAATAAAAGGCATTTTTTTCAGATCGTTACCAAAACATACTTCTCACTCCCAAATTATTTTTACATTCACTCCCAAGTAATGCAGGTCTTTATTAAGAACAAGTAGGCACAGTAAGACAAATAGAACTCTTTATCATATGTGAATGAAAATGTTACAAAAATTATCTTTTTAACCAATTAAAGAACAGAGAGCTTAGACCTACCACGGAAAGGAGTTGCATAGTAGAGGAATAAATCAGTTCTGTGAAGAAAGTGAAAAAAATAAATTTATCTAGTCAAATAATTGCAACAATTTCATTTGTTGGCTGCAAATCAGGAGACATTTCAAAGAAAAGCTTATACATCAAGTTTCTAGATTACTTGTACACACCAACTGTATCTATACCAATAGATGCTATAATTCCAGAGAATAACTTCTTGTTTACCTGAATCTACAAATCATACAAATTTCATGTTAAAGCTCATTGTACAAAAGTTTTAAGTTTTGTAGTATTAATCTAAAACCTCCCAACTTTTGTATCAAACATTTGAACTGACATAAATATGATAAAACAGGGCAATCCCAGATGCCTATGTTCTTCAGAAACTCCAGTCAACTGAAACACGTCAGTTATTCTCACAAGAGAAATAATATAAACAACAACCAAAAAAAGCAGAATAACAAAGCTCTTTGCATTTGGCATATTTGCTGGTTTTGCAGCCACTATAAGGGATGTTTTTAATGTTTGTTGATCCTCACAACAGAGGAACATTAAATCCAGTTATAACCATATGTCAAATGCAAGAGCCTGGGATAAAGAAAATAGTCTAAAATTAGTGTTTACTAAATATAATGCTGTAAGAGAATACATTCATCAACTTCAACTATCAGCTTGTCGTAAGTTAAATGTTTACAAGATCAGAATTTCAGCTGAAAGGAAAAACATGTTTCAGTAGAGACAAGTCACCACACTAGGCATAGCCTTCTCCACTGAACTTTTTACATTTTCACTTTATTGCTGACAAGATGTTAGAGGCTCTTCCTGGTAGGCATTTTAACATATATGGTAAGATATTATTCCTACCTGTGGGAGAATAAAGTATGCTGGTGGTATTCCACAAGCGTGCAAACTTTATGCCAGAAAGGGGAAGTTAAACTAGCAAAATTGATTTTTAGTTTCTCTCAGCACTGGAGACAGAAAGAAGTATGCATGAACAATACCAAGCTATTCTTCAAAGCTACACTTTGCCAGTATGTTGCATCTGAGGCAGACATTTGTTTCTAGTATAAACAAACTTACAAAGTGCTCCTGACCCAGACTTGACCTAACTCATTAAAATATATTTCAATGAGGAGAATCATCACAAACTTTCTGAATTTGAGGTAGATAAACTCAATAAGCTACATTTCTGATGTCGCTGGTCATCTTCTTTTAGGTGCTACTCATTTCCTGCAGCTAACACTCATTCAAAACCAAACCAAAACAAAATATTTCTTAGTTTATATAATAGTCACTTCTATTACTGAAACACAACTAGCTACTGTAATTATCATGAGGATTTCTTTTCACTGCCTGCAAAATAGGAGGCATTCCTCTCCAGGAAAGGTTATAATGATACATGGACAGTCTTTCAGATGATCTTATGAAAATCATAGAAAAGAGTAGATACTGTAAAACAAAAAAAATATTAGATTGCAGTTTACACTATGAATATCTGAGAACCCACGTTCTGCATAAAACTATAAAACAGTGAAAACAGTACAAATAGAACAGAAGAGCTACATGTGTGTAGCTAGTAATAAAGCTGCTTACTGTTAACAAGGCTTTCATGGAACAGAGTATTGGAGTTCAATATTCAAGTTAAAATTCACAACTTACTATGTGAATGTTTAACCACACAGCTGTATATCTTCTAATGTTCTTTCAGATTAAAAAAAAAAAAAGTAACTCCTTTCACTCTAAGGAAGAGGATATTTTAGTAACAGGATGATACAACTCTGCTATTGCTTTCAGATGTCCAACACAAAAGACCCTGTGCTTCTCAATAATGCACCACTGCTACCAACATTATGCCCATAAGTTCTACCATCATACTATTGCTTCCTATGATTACATTATTTTCTCTCAAACTCACATCTCTCTACAGCTACTATCTCCCTATGGGATCCAGTTACTGCTTACTCCTTTATGACCATGCTAGAGTGCAATCCTGGACCCAGCTTGTAATATCTTGCTGGCTCTACCTTTTTCCTCCTGCAGCCATCTTCTTTCTAGGCAGTCCTGCAAAATTTTTTTTGTGAGATAAACACAATTTCTGCCAGTTTGGGATTTTTTGTTCTTTGGGTTTGTTTTTTTGGGGGGCAGAGGTCTTGCTACAAACTATATTTTAACGCAAACTTGTCCTTTAAGTAACGTTCATAACATTTCTTTTTAAAATATCATGCTTTCTTCACTGTCAGCTCTGATCAGTCCTACATCCTTTACCACAGACTTTCAAAATACATTTCAAAGCAGGTTCCCTACAAAGTGAATATTCCTTTTACAATGCCAGTGTATGTGTTTGATTACAAATACTGGAGTATTTCTCTAGTATTTCCTTCAAAAGAATTTTTTAAATACTTTTAAAGTTTGATTTGAGAGAGTGCTGATCCCTATTCTGTGAAGCAAGCTAGCGTCATTAGGATGACAAAATCAAGTCTTATTGTGGCAAGAAGAAACATCATTTAGTGTCAACAACACACTGCTATTGATTTGAACTCCTCCTTGCCTCATGGGTGAAATAACAAGTTCCTACACACAGACTCTCTAAGCATACCAATGGAGGAGAGAGGCAACAAAAATACTAAAAATGGCTGTATTAAAGATACAACAGGAAATATATGACTCATGAGATGTAAATTCTTTTATCTGTATGGAATAAATTGAAGAAGAGCTTAATATGGCTTCTGCATTTTCTATGGAGTTAGATTAGAACAGAAATACACCTACCAATAATACACCACATTTAGGCTTTCCAACAAGCATCTCCTAACTGTTCAGCAGTCTTTGTGAAACAAGCCAGCTTCATTTTCATTATCTAATACGTGAATATTCACATTTTTAAAATGGCACCTTATTATAGCATCCTGGTTGGTTGTTACTGTCAGTGTATGGTGGAGAACTGATTGAACATACAGTGTAAATTATCCTTTCCCATCACAGGTAGGATCCCTTTAAAAGAGAGCTAAGAACATTCTGTCAACACAGACAGGTTCACTCTTTTACCATCTTTGAAAAACAGACTGCAATTTTCTGAAACAAAAAATAAATCTTTCTTCTTAAAAGCTACAAAAAGGAATAAAACCATAGTTAGTCATGCAACATCAATATAAATACCACTTTGCACATTAATAGTTCTTTTTCTAGAACTTAAAGCTGTGCCTTTAAGCAAATCTGCTAACCAAAAAAAAAAGTAGTGAGATGAAATACTACTTATGTTGTCTAATTGAACCAAAAATTTAAGCTATTTCAAACACTTTTGTAGCACTGAAGTTAGCATGCTAGAATTCCACAGTCCATCTCTAAGAACATGAACAAAGTAATATACAAGGCATAAAAAAATATTTCAAGATAACTTATTTTTAAAATACTTAAGTGTAGGGAACAAAGCTATTTTCATACCACATCCAGAAAATGGATGAGGTGTGAAAGAAATCTCTTGTTTAATGTGACCTTTGGCTGTACTTTCACTTGTCATCATTATGAAGTAGCTACTTTCCGTGCCAACACATAAGCTGCGTTATATTACCCTATAACAGTAGTAGCACGTCTTTCAGGAAGTGTTTCATACTCCAAGAAACTGGTGGCAGAATACATTGACAGCACTTACCTTTGTAACTGCTTATAATAGGTCTTATTCAACAGTAAGACCTCATTTAAACAAGGAACTAAGAGTGACTGTACTAAATTTCATAGAGCATGTCACATAAACTAGTATATGTTGAGGAACTCCCTTGGAGCTCTCAGCTTCAGTGAAAACATTCAAATAAGCAGAAATGTAAATTTGAGATTGGAACTCTGCCCCAAATAATAATATTCAGAGCTTTGTTACTGTGCACAGACCAAAAATACTGCAACATACTTGACTTTCCTTAATGTATGTAATTAAGAAAATACTTCTTAAAAGCAAATGAATTTGAAATTCAAGTAAGATTAATAGAACAAATACAACAAATTTATGTTTTATACAATGGTAGCAAGCTACAGAATAAAAATCAGTAGCTATCATTATCTGAAGCTGTTCATCTAACACCATAGAGAGAAAAACCATTGATACATACTGTACACACATTTTTATCCATGTATATAAATCAAAGGAAACAGCTTCCTTTAAGGCAAGCATATGAAGATACCAAAGCAAGATACAAATTAAATATTCATACATTCAATATTTCAAAATAAGGAATTTGGATATACACATGCATAATTTAAGTTCTATAGTGAAACCTGTCTACAGAGGCCATTTCTACTGTATTTCAACAACACTGAAACTTGAAATGTACAATGCAGCCTTTCCATGCTGTGTTAAAACTTTAAAGTATATAGTAACTCATTTCAAGCACTAAACATAGAATAAAGGCCTCATTATGCACACAGCAGTTTTGCAGATGAACTGCTGCTTTGCCCTATTCATTAGAGCCCTGAAACAGGGCTGTCAGTCACAGCACTCTCCTGCAAGGTGGCTTTACAACTGCCCAACAGGTTACCCATTAGGAACTGAGGTCAAATAGGCAACTTGAGCTACCAGGCTCATCAGTCCTGAAAAAACTCACCAGTCAGAATTGACTCCGAGTCAAATTCTGATACCAGGCACCTGTTCTAAACTCCACAGAGCTGGTGCTCATACACAAAGCCTAGAGCTGGCCCCTTACACTGTTTTTATACGTTCACTCAACCCTCTCTGGAGTAAAAGATTAGAGTTTAGACCTTTTAATCATCAAAAGAAAGCAACACAAAACCAGACTTCACAACAGTATGTTGTGCACTAGGAACTACGAACAGAGAACCTGAGAGCAGTTTACATACAACAGAGATGTTAAATTTTCGGCGCTTATAAATTCCTATGCATGCAAAAAACACTGGGGTACATGGGGGAACCCTTCTACCCAATTTCCCCCCTTGAAATACATCATCTTCTGCATGGGTCTAAAGATACCACTACTCCTCCTCACATATATAAAACCTTGCCAATAAAGGAAATCTCCATATGAGTTATTAACGTGAATATATTATTTTTATTAGAAATTAAACATATTGATTCAAATATCAAAAGTCTCATTTTAAAAACATTCACTTTACTGGGACAAAAACTCAAGTTAACTTTAACAAGAGTTACAGAGAACTTATTAAGGGGATAACAGAACTACTCCATTTCAACATGTTTTAAAGTAAACATTTTTGCTCCTTGAAGGTCACTCATTTGATCTTGACACATCTATGAAATAATAGAAGCAAAAGCTAAGTAAGTTGAAAAGTGATATTAAGCAATAGAAAGCTAAATAAAATTAGTATCGACATGGTAAATTACTTCATTGAAAACCATCTATGGATTCTGCAAAGAATATACTTTTGCCTTAGAGCTAGTACTTTAATTTTCAAGAACCAAGAAAAAAAAAAATCAAAACTAGTCAGTAACAATGCAGCGTCGAAAAGCAATAAACTCAAAATTAAGTTATAAATAATTTAAAGCATGTCATGAAGATGTATTAATAATTCATCAGATAAATAATTTACTAAATAATCAAATAAATAAATAATGAAATACATAAATAAATCAGCAAATAAATAATTCTGCAAAATAACCTAAACAATAAGTCACTAAAACAAATGACAAACCTACAAAACTACAATGATTTTCTAAATTCTGATAGTTTTAAATAAACAAATGTATATAAGCTCGATCAATCTTTGGTGGATAGAGAAATATTTTTCACTGCTATTGGTGAATTCCTGATTACACTGCACAAGGATACAATTTTAGGTTTTACAAGAGTGCAGCTTTTCCCTTGTAAATTATTAACATGATTGCTACAATACATCCTGCTCTGTATTTTACACATAATCCTTTATGTAGCTCCTTTTTCCCCCAAAAAAAATGAAAATCTCTTTATAACATTCTTAAGTCACATATTTCTTTTTTTTTTTTTCCCTGGGTGCAGTACTTACAATACTGCAATAGCCTTCTTGGTGGTTCTCTTACTGTCTTCTGCAAACCTTCAGAAGTTTTGCTGCAGGGGGAAAACAAGTAGAATAACCTTAATTATTACAGATGGTATCTCATTCATTAGCGTATGACAACATTTTATTTGAAAGCACAAGAAAACCTGTTTTATAATTCTACAAAGCAACTTAATGTGAAACACCATTACAGTTTGCAGACTACCGAAAGTTTTCAGAAGTCTTTGGTGGAACGAGTTCAAGCAGACTGAGGCCTGTTTCTTGTATTTAAGCTGACACACAATCTGTGCAAACTGGCACTAATTCAGATATAAAGACAAACCACGAGAAGGACAAAATACTTGGCTGACATCTAATGTTATCCTTGATTTTGGAAGTTCATAGTCCTTGAAAGAATACAGTGAGATCATTTAATAACCACTACCTAAGTACATTCACAATTTAATTACGACACTGCACTCTAAAGCCAACACTGGTACCACAAAGGTCAAAATCCACTCATCTCCTGAATTAATTTTCATTCTCCATTTATTTTAATGAATAATATTGACAGTCACCATAATTTTCCTCAAACTGGTATTCTGTAAATACAGCAGTTAAAGAAATGCGCCAGAAGTGTAATCATGTTATCAATTTTTATCCATTCCGTCAAAAAGGTTTATTTGCTTTCTTCTGTAACACACATTACAGGAAAGAGACACAGTTTTATAAACCATGTTACCGACATGAATTCTTGATCTCTGAACAGGACTATAAAACTGAATGCATACATCGAACATGAGGTTATATACTGTACATATGCACTTTTTTTGCTGCTTGGTTCAAAGGTAATCAGTATGCAGCTCTGTTTCTGCTGGTAAGATCTCAAATGGTTGATGGTGTTGCTGTATTTCAGCACCTAAAAGCCTAAAGGATGATTTACTCTTAAAACTACCTGGACACATTATATTTAACAAGTCTCAAATTCTCTTCAGGGATTATAATAAGAAAACACTTTGCTTAATCATAAATTTTATATTTATCTTGGCTAAACACCCTCCTTTGGATAGACTGCCATGTTTTGTCAGGAAAAATCAACACAGTGGAAATGAAGTACTTGTTCTGTTGTGTGGTCATTCAAAAGAGTATGTAGAAGTAATGTAAATGTGCACCAGCGCTGCTGGTAATTTCACGCTCTCATACACTGATTTCAATTTGCTTTAAAAAGGACTATTCCTCCTGACTAAATATAGTCATCATGAAAAAGCATACCTCCCCTTTGAGCTAATAACACTGCAAGGCCCCCAGCACAGGAGTACAAAAAACTATATTTTAAGGAACATGAAGCACTTTCTTCTCATAATATTTTTCTGAAGTGGGACAAGTAAGACTTTTTTTCCTAAGGTATTCTCTTTTAGTACCCAAATTTCAGTCTGAGAATGCCAGTTCATTCCCACACCACATCTGCAAATCCCATCCACCCTAAATAAATCATACGTATCCCAAATCCTTCTTTTTGAAAGTAATGAATCCTTGTAAAAGCAGGATATACCTTCACACATTAAAAGATTTTGAGGATTACTGGGACATAAAATGGCTCAGGAACGATCCTAAGGTTCTGGAATTAGACCTTCTTTAGGAAGTACCACTTAGTCATAGATCATTTTCATTCATCTGCAGCTTGGAAGCCTCTGATAGCAAAGCAATTTTTCACCAATGAGTTACAGTAGAACTAAAATCATAATTACAGTAACCAATGTCTTAACACCACATGTTTCTTCCTTTTACCACTTACCTAGTTTTTAATAAGTTTCATGTTTAATGTGGGCTTCTAATCTGTGGTTACAGAACTGACCTCCTCACACAACTATTTCCAAGTTAGAGGGTCATAACTCCCTGCTCAAATAGACATGTAAACCATTTAAAGAAAGGACACAAACCAGCCCATGACCTGAGATACAGACACTTTTATATCTCTTACAAGCAAATAAAAACTCCATCCTACACAACAGGTAAAGGACCAAAACTGAGTATGATTCCATTCCTCTGTTCTGCCAGCTGCTCCTTTTCTCCCCAACCCTCAGACACACTAAAGGTGCTTTTACTCAACAGATCATGCAAAAGATTGGTCAAAAAAAGACTGAGGCAAAAGGCAGTGCCATTCAAGTGTAGTTCACGGAGAAAGAACACCAGAAATCAGCTAGTGCACTGCACTCTGCCCAGGCTGAGAAATTGAGTGCCTGCCTGTACTTAATTTATTCTGTGTGATAATATAAGGAACTGGATTGTACTGCATACCCAAGAACAAATTTCAAATATTTACAATGGCAAAGGTATAAATAAGGCTCACTGCAAAAAGCACTAAGCAACAATTCTGCATTTTGATACTGCCATCACCAGAAAGTTTCTTAGTTTGCAAGTACAAATCACATCAAAAGAAACCACACACTGCTGCTTTTTCCTTTTAGGAACTTATGAACATAGAAACCAGAGGAAATTTCAGAAAATTATTACAACACATAGTTTTAAAATTTAGGACTGGAGTTCTAATTTTTTTTCTGAATGTTCAGGAGCAAATACAGGGGAAAAGAGAAAGGCTGGACAGACATATTTAACCAAATTAAACGTAATATAAGGCACTGACCACTATATTCTGATTCACATGTCAAGGATTCTTTGAAATGTTATAGTTAATTAGAATATTTTGCACTATCAATGAAAATGGATTCTTATATTCAGGAAGTTAATATGTAAATCATTTCCAGGCCAGAAGCCTCATTCCTCTGCCACACTTCCCTCTATTACAATTGATCAATTAAATTAAAAATTATATTTTTGGCTGACTTCACATAGAAAGATACTGTTGTGACAGAGTACAGTGCTTCAATAAAATTCTTAATGTATCTCCAACTTTTACCATAAAAAGCAAAGAAGTGCTTGTTAAATATATTGTATAAGTCTAACTGAAAGCCGCCAAAGTAACCCAGCATTACAATCAGTTATAGGACAATTCTGAGTACGTTCCTGATAAGAACCTTGAGTATTTCTTCTTCAACAAGCTTCTTTCAATTGTCTCTTAGTAAAAAATCAATTTTGGAATATTAAAATACATAGCAAAATGCTAAATCCCAAACTACTAAATCAACTGCTATCAATACAACACATAGCTCATTTGACTGTTATGACCCACGTTTCCTAGTTGATTTTTAGATAAAAACAAGCAGATTACTAGCAAAGGTTTATCTCAAATTCCCACATGTACAGCATGCCACATTAAATATATGCAAATCAACCTCGTTCTCCTCTAGTTTTTTTGAGCTGACAACTCATATGACCTGAAGCCATGGTTAACGATTACAATTATTTGACTTTCATATTTATACAATCAGTCATCAGATACGCATGCTAATTGATTTTAACAGATAGTTTTGTATTCTAATGATCAACAGTAAGTGCACACTTTACCAATCTCTTGATTTATAAGAAAACCGAACTTACGTCATTTTTCATAATTAACCCTTCATTGTATTGATCTGCAGTATTCACTGAGGACTTCACATCAGCCCAGAAGTACTCCAAACTATGGGGTATTTATTTCAGTAACAAAACTTGATTTTCCAGTTAAAATCACTCTTATATGATGTTTAAAAAACCCCACAATTACTACCCTAATTTAAACAATGCATTGCTTATTAATTAGAAATGATGAAACATAATTAATGCCTAAATAAATGGACTGGGCAAAACCTTAATCTACAGTTAGTTCATATTCACATTTTGCTATTTAAAGTTCTTTTCTCCTTTTCAAAAGAACCTTAGTCATGTACTTCTTGATTCTAATAAGCCCTCAGTTGTCATACACATGACAAAGTACAAGCCTACATTTAAGATCCTTATTTCTCAATATGCTTAAAGGCCAAAGCATTCCTCTGTTGCCATCACAAAACATATTACTGAATCAGCTCTTTTTTTTTTTTTTTTTACATGGCTGCAAATTTATTCTTTGCAATTACATTTTTATTTAAATACCCTATTTATTTAAGCATCAAATACAAAACTACAAATTGCACAGATTTGCACGTGAAGGACTGACTACTTTATAAATTTATACAGCGTGCAATCATCATCTTACACAATTAATGGTGGTTGGTCTTTAAGGATATTCATATAAAAGAAAGTGGATATTGAATCTTACTCTCAAACAGACCAAATCATGCCTAATTCCACAGAAGAGAACTTCCAGTTTAGGCCGTAACTGTTAGTGGATTAAATGCTTATGCTCAAATTTTGGTAAAGCAAAAGCTGCCAAATCCCTTTCTCAGTATACTTTAATACCAATACTGATATTTTAATTTCTGCAAAATGCAGAGTCTTTCTACTTTCTATAAATGACTGAGGTACTGAGTCTGTTCATCTTTTATCGGGGTGAGCGTTGTATACTCCAAGTTCTGCTACTATTCTCTTTTTGGCTGCCTGCTCCGACTAATTTCAAGTGAAATTTATCCATTATATGAGATTTTTAAATACATTCTCCAGAACAAAAAGCACCACAGAGACAAAACAGCACTCATCTCAGATACCTAATGCTGATTCAAGTTCCTATGATGTATCATAGATAGAAGAAACTTAAAGCCATGTTACCACAATCATGAACAAGCACCTTAATCTCTAAAACACTGTTTAATGGACTTTTCTGATTTTTAAAAAGTCTTAATTTCACACTGAACATAATGAGAAAGGTACTGAATATATGATAGGATTCTGTTGCTTTCTTAATAGTTATTTGCCTTAAACTAAGGTCTGGCACTATGGTAAGTACTGATAACGCAAATAAATTCTCTTCAATCTTTCCCTTATCGGGAAACATCTTCTCAGTCTTCAACAGATCTTGATTTCATTCAGAACATAATGAAAAGTCTGCAGGCCTGCAGAAACGGGAAATCCATCCCACCCTAATCACTAACCCAGTGTTAACACCACAGGTATCAATGCAGAAAGACCTTAGTTTCTTTTATATAATGCAGTGATATGAGTTAACCACCTTGAAGACTGACTGTAAGGTTTATACTTTGGCAGCCAAGGCAGACCTTAAGGTAAATGGAAGCTCTTAAAAGTTATATGTGAAACTCCAATACAAATGTCCAAAAGAGTGGGAAATTAAAAGACAAATATATGAAGATACCACTGTATACACTTAATGTGTACAGATCTGATAAACTTAGAAAACAGAATTTCTAGTTTTTAAAAATGACTGATATCCTCCACTTCTCTTTAAGCTTTACTGTGTTAAAAATTACAGACCTGGTAATGTCAGCTTTGTAGAAAAACAAGTAAAATTCAACAACTGCATAAGTATGGGTGACTGAGCCAAAGCAGTCCTACTTTGACTCATAAATACAGCACATTCATTTAAGTTAGAATTAATATAAATATTCCACAAGATGACTGAATTTAGATTAAGGTGAAAACAAAAAAAAAAAAAAATCAAATAAAAAAAAAATCTTGTTACAACTCACTATTTTAAAAAAGCATGTTAATTTTTCATCATAAAGATCAATGATTAGAAGTAGTATATGACTAACAATACTCAATGTGTTTATTAAAAACCAAGAGGAAACAAAAAATAGAAAGCAACTGGTGACACCTTCTGATGAGAACTTCAATGTAAAGAGTTGCAACTACAATAAATTCTACAGTTAACAGTTAAATCAAGGCTACGAGTAGAAAGAAGGCCAATAAAATGCATTCTTGGAAATGAGAAAGTAGAAAATGTCCACCTGCAAGACAAACATGAGCACAGTGACAGCATGCCACCATCCAGAGACTCTTAAGGGGATCACGACAGGGGGAGCTGAGGAACAAAAATCCAGCTCAATACAAGGGGTTTAGTATCCAAATGTCACTGCTTTATCTTAGTCAAAAAATGAAGTTGAGATCCATGAAATATAGAAAACCATTTACCATACTGGTCTTGTTGCACAGTAAGATGTTCTTTTGCACAGTTTTACACATAAGAAATAAACATGAGAATGGATCATAAGTTTAATACAACTAGGTAGGTAAGTTTAACCATCTGAATCCAAAGGTGATCCAATTTGATTAGAAATAATCAAGGATAATCATACATCAACAAGCACTGTCCTTAATGCAGAAAGTATAGCCTTTATTATGTTTAGGTAACTCCATACCAAAGCCTTCTAACTATTTTGTAACTCATTGTATAGCCTCAACAGAGAAGAAAATACATGATCAGCTGGGTAAGTTCCATACAGCCGTATAAACCCCATCAGAGGTGCAAGGCATGAGAGGAAAATACCAAAAAAGGAGAACATGAGGAGGACAGAAGACATACTGCTCATTTTGATGAAAAAATTACCTAAGCCCACACTTAGGTCATCTAAATGTGATAAAAAACATGATCACAGAAACTCAAAGTGTCAGTTTCTGAAACGGAAAACCTCACACCACCTCCAGGATGTTTTATTTCTACAAACATCAGTAACGTTTGCATTCCCTAAATCCCACTCCATTTTACAATGGTGACTAAATGTCACTGGACTTATTAACACAAAGAAACAGATTAATAAGAATGGCAATCATTTGCTTGCATAAAATTTGCCCACTTTTTTGATGTTGCCTGCCTATAGCAAAGTGGCACATAAATACCACATAGGCAGCCAATGCCTCTTCTGACATGAAGACTCCTTCTGAGATAGCCAGTGTGACCAGGAGAACTATTGCTTGTGGCATCCAAATAAACAAAACATGGAAACTTCACATCTAAAAAACCCAAAAGGCTTCACAGTTTCTCTTAGAACAAGTGCGTATTTTACATAGAATCATCAAGTTAGTGAATTTAAAACAGCAGAGAAGTGCTGCATATTTCAACCCAGTTAATGGATAGATGAATTTAGGAAAGAGGATGTAAGCATCATCAACATAAGACAAAATTGCTGGGTTTTATTTTAAACATGCTTAAACTCAACATTTTTACTTAAATTACCTTAAATATTTAAGAATTATGTACATTTTACATCTCTTGCCACCTGAATCTGGCGATCCAAATGTCTAGAATAGCACATTTGGAATGCTGAGTTATATTAACATCATACTAACTATAGCAGTCCAATTTCAACAAATTTCTCTGGGTTTTTGCATATCGCTGAATAAATGACTCTGGAATTAGTTTACTTTTCTTGGAGGCATTATATGAGATTATTTCTCAGTCTCCTCCTCTTTGATTTAGTACACCTCTTAAGATAATTTATTAATGTTTTGGATATCTCATTCATCATCTATTATTACTGGTGTCATAAATTAGAGGGATGGAACAGAGCACTGGACTATACACTTTTTTCATATTCATCAACAAAATAGCCACCTCTGTTAGCAAGCACTGTACAAACAAAGCTGGTTCATCCACTAAAGTGAGGCCAGGAGTACTTTTTAAAACCAAATCCCCAAACAGATCATTAGATTTGTAGTGTAATATGTTATTAGTGAAGTAAAAATCAGTAAAAAAGGTTAGAAACACCTGGTCTGCAGAAGACAAAAGCACGTCAGACATTGCTAAGTCCCGTAAATTATTCAGATGAATTAGAAAGCTGATGAATACCAGTCTTTTATGAGAGAGAGAGAGAAACGATTAATTGTTAAAAATGCTGTAATTTTGCCAGCATATTAAAAAAAACCAGTAAAATGTGGAGGAAAGATTCAACTAACAGAAACTTTAATGGCAGCATTTAAGTCTTTGATATTTCTCAGAAGACAAGTTACCTACAGCAGTGATAACCAGGAATAACAAAGGCCCTTGCCAGCACTTTTTCTTTTTTGAATAAGACAACCTAAACACAAAGTACATTGGAAAATACAACCACAAAGATACCAGAATATTTTCAAGATAATGATCATTAATGGGAATCCTATCAGCAATAAGTTACACAGCAGTATACTGTGCTATATAAATTACTGAAGGAAGACAGAATTAATATTGTTATGAGAACATTAACTCTGACAATACGAGATCATTATGCCTGCATTAAATTTGATCTTTGAATTAAGTCTGAATATCCAAAATTTCACTTTTTGATATTTTAGGCAAGATTCAGTTGATATGTTTTGTAAACATTCACTGTTTTCATTCCTTTATCTAAAAGTAAATATCTCATTAAGGCAAATTAATATTTTACATGATATAACAGTACTGCATTCACCTCTTTTCTAATTGTTACATGAAAAAGTTTGAGCCACGTTTAGTAATTCATTAATGGAATCAGACACAGAATTTAAGTTCTTATAAGAAAATTAGACAAGGACTGAATATTTTAAGATTTGTATTTGGTTGCTTCAGTTTAGCAACTGTGCATCCATTTTCTACATGCAAAAGAAATAGTTGTTATTTTTTCTTCTTTAGGCATTACAGATAGGGTATTTCAGGCTTCAGTATCAGGTGAAAACAACAAAACTTTTTCTAACTAAACAGTCAGTCTTTAATTGTGCCACCTCTAAATCAGGACCTTTATTATTTCCCATATAGACACTACCTATAGTAATGGATAATTAAAAAAACCTACTTCTACCAATGCTTTTTAAAGCTAATTAAACAGATTCATACAGATGCATTTTCCCTTTATTATGTTTAGAATTATTAACAAAAAAGTTTCATGAACTACATATGACACTTTCCTGTAGTTACGATTACCTGTGGAATGCAAAATGGATTATGTGAACTGCATCTGATTAGTCTCCAGTGTGATAGGGTTTTGGCCATGATTATGATACCCGTTGTTCAATCTAAAGAGTAATTTGCAGTCAAAAGGACCTTGACTAAAGTCAGCAGGACCCTCCTTGTACTAAGGTGCATGTGGTTTGAGGATTGACACAAAGCAGAGAAACCAATCCGTCCTCTGCTTGAGAGCAGCCATTTGTAATGACTCTTCTCTTTGCATCACTTTGTACAAAAATATGCATTGCCAGGGAAACACCGAGATCTACTCTCTTCTCTGTAGATTATGATATTCACCCATCAAGTATGTCTCCTGAATTCTATTTGTAGCCACAGTGAATTTCTAATTTCTAGAACAGGGAACTTTATTATGGAGGAGACTATCCGCATGTCATATCCCACAATTTCCAGCAGCAGTCTGGAGAGAGGTAACAGGTACAAGCTAATTCTCTGGTGCAAAAAGGACTTTACTGAACCTGGTCTCCATGATCGATAGGAGTGCTCTAGCAACTGGGGTAGTAGCACAAAAATATTAAGTGTTGGCAATGGCACCACCATTCTATCTTGCAAGAGTTTTCTTGACTTGATGTTTCCAAACCATCTGAGATATTTTATCATTTCTGCTCTTTTTATTCACCAAGGAGAGAACTTATGCCTGCATGGAATTGCTCAAATCGAGGCACATGCACTGCTGATTACCTAAGACCAACTTCGATATATTAACCTTGGGATGCGTGGAAGAAGGCTTATCTTTTCCTCAGCCTAAAAAAATTACTTCCTTACCTAAAGCTTTACAATAAAGCCCTAGCGAAGGGTATCCAGAATTACCCAATCTTCATTATTTTCCAGGTAAATAAGCAGGTAACCTGTTCTCTATTCTGAATACATAATTTCACTTCTTAATGACAGATTTCAACGTTAATTAATGACTGTGTGGAAGTACTGAAAAAATAATGGAAATAATGCTTTAGCTTACCCCATATGGAATTTGGAATACAAGAGGCAAATTTCCCCAAATAATTATGCCAACACAACTTTCCTTTAAGCACTTGCCACCTAATTATTGTAACTTTCAGGCCTGCTGAAAATGTCACCAATGGCCAGCAAATTGCATGGTGAATACACATCAATCATGGAGTAGTAAAGGAAGATATTTGTACTTATTTTTATTAAAGGTTCTGCAAGACACAATGACCTGTCTTCTTTTTAATATCAGAGATCCATAAAGCTTCAACTGTTTATATACCTGCTAGGATGAGTACCCATAGATGTTGATTCTTATGGTGGTTATAATGAATACCACTGTTATGTTCTTTAATCACAGAAATTACATGAAATTTAAACCTTTGCTTCTCAGCAACATCCTACCCTCTAAACTCTGCTGACTACCTATATTCAGTCAGACACGTATTTTTAAAGCCCACTAGAACATTCATTCATGTAGTTCATCAGAAGCACACATAGATCTGCAATAACTTAACACATCTATTGGGGGGGAAAGGCAAAGCAGGACATTTGAAATCCAGTAACTACAAAGTAGTGATTAAATGCAGGAGGAGAAGTGAGGAGATGGTATTCTGAAGGAAGCAGACAGGTAGGAGTGGAGGGCAGAAGCTGATACCATCAGTACTGAAGATAAACACCTCCATATGGGGTTGCGATATTCATTTCCTCAACGCAACTATTACCACTAGTAAAGCAGTTTACTCCAGCTACATGATTTAGCAACTGTTAAACCAATGCTGTTAAATTTAGAATCCACTAGAAACACACTACAAATTGTTGCGAAGAAATAGGGCTTGTTTACTCGTCATTACAGTGTCAGTGAGTCAAAGAGTTGATCTTAAACAACAAAAGCCTGACAGAAGAAAATGCCGCCAGCCCTGTCAGACTCCTGGAAGAGAAAGTCAAGGCTCAAATGATTGTATTGATCTTTGACTGAAGCTGTAAAACAAGTTGTTTTCTTCAACACCAAACACAACACCGCAGCCAACAATAAGAAATCCTTTTGTTTTTTTCCACACAATGAATTTAGACTGTCATGAACTCTGGAGATTTTTAATCACATTAAAAAGGCATGAGCAAGGCAAATTAATATCACTCAGACCCATAAACAATCAAAGGACTGGTCTTCCCGACTAACCTTATTTTTCCTTCTCTCATAAAATCATAGAATCATAGAATAGTTAGGGTTGGAAAGGACCTTAAGATCATCTAGTTCCAATTCCCCTGCCATGGGCAGGTTCACCCCACACTAAACCATGTCACACAAGGCTCTGTCCAACCTGGCCTTGAACACCGCCAGCGATGGAGCATTCACAACCTCCCTGGGCAACCCATTCCAGTGCCTCACCACCCTCACAGTAAACAACTTCCTCCTTATATCCAATCTAAACTTCCCCTGTTTAAGTTTTAACCCGTTACCCCTTGTCCTGTCACTACAGTCCCTGATGAACAGTCCATCCCCAGCATCCTTGTAGGCCCCCCTTGAGATACTGGAAGGCTGCTATGAGGTCTCCACGCAGCCTTCTCTTCTCCAGGCTGAACAGCAACAACTTTCTCAGCCTGTCTTCATACAGGAGGTGCTCCAGTCCCCTGATCATCCTCGTGGCCCTCCTCTGGACTTGTTACAACAGTTCCATGTCCTTTTTATGTTGAGGACACCAGAACTGCACACAATACTCCAAGTGAGGTCTCACGAGAGCAGAGTAGAGGGGCAGGATCACCTCCTTTGACCTGCTGGTCACTCTCCTTTTGATGCAGCCCAGGATACGGTTGGCTTTCTGGGCTGCGAGTGCACACTGAAGCCAGCTCATGTTAAGTTTCTCATTGACCAACACCCCCAAGTCCTTCTCCGCAGGGCTGCTCTGAATCTCTTCTCTGCCCAACCTGTAGCCGTGCCTGGGATTGCTCCGACCCAGGTGTAGGACCTTGCACTTGGCATGGTTAAACTTCATAAGGTTGGCATCAGCCCACCTCACAAGCGTGTCGAGGTCCCTCTGGATGGCACACCGAGACTTCTTATTAATAGGTACCTCAAGGTTTAACCAGCTTCTAACCCAAGATTTTTTTCTTCCATTACTTAAATCTGAATAGTTGTTCAGATTTGTTCACTGACTAAATTTCAAAGTATCCATGCTTTATTAGTCACATGGAAACTGGACTGCTACACACAAGACTTCAAGATAAAATGCTCCACTAATACAGATCAAGAGCTCCCATTCAAGGACTAACAGCCTTACGATACAGTATTTCCTGCTCTCAATTCAAATAAAGGTAATTAAAAATACCATATTTTCTGTTCAGAAGTCATCTTTAGTTATCCTTCCTGAATTCCTGATTCTCAGCATCACCCCTAATGTCCTACATAATTCTGCCTATCCTTACTTCACAAAGAATTCTAATTAAAAAAAAGCCTACATTGACTAAAAGCCTGTCAATGTATCTTCTAGTGTAATTTTAGTGTATTTACAAGATTTCTGCTGCTACTCATTAAAAATCAGATTCAGTGCTTACTTTTTAATTTTAGATGACTTTATTTGGAAAAAAAAAAAAAAAATCTAGCCCATACCAAGTAAACTGATGTCAACATACTGCAGCTGCCATAACCACTACAGAAGAGTAACAGCAGAAATGAAGAGTTAATGACTAGTAACAGAGCCAGAAACAACAGACAGACAATAGTTTAACTTAACCAATGGGTGTACATCCTCTTCTTCCCACCTCTCACATCCTGTAAATTTATCTTGGTTATAACTATATTAGTCAATTCAAGTTTGTTGGATTGCAGGTTTTTCCATCACTGACATTAACAGTGAAGTCACTCAGGACTTAAAAGTACAGGCCGATTTTTTCTTCCAGCAACAAACCTTAAGCATCCAGAAGCACAGGACTTCTTGATTTCTTGAACGAAGTGCTTACTCAGCAGGCATTCAGAAAGTAATGCATTATTTCTCTTAGCCATACTAGCACTTTGTTATCCATTTTATGTAACAATTCATAACGATAACAAGTGTATTGTTTGACATGCAGCAAAAACATGGGCAACCAACAGATATTTCCTCTGACCCTTGTCAGATCAATTAGTTTCCATAGCAGAGACAAATGCCTTCGGAACAGCAAAGCAAGACAACAAAAATCCTCTCAAATATAAGATATCAAGATATAGACTACCCATCCAGAGTGCATTACAAATATCTATTTCATTTTAATACAATAGTATATAATTGTTTAGGTTAGAAAAGATCTTTAGGATCATCAAGGCCAACTGTTAATCAGCACTACTAAGTCCACCACTAAACCATGTCCTTAAGCATCATCTGCATATCTTCTAAATAACACCAGGTTTAGTGACTCAACCACTTACCTTGGGCAGACTGTTCCAATGTTTGACAACCTCTTCCATGAAGAACATGTTAATAATAGCCAATCTAAACCTCCCCTGGCACAACTTGAGGCCATTTTCTCTTCCCCTATTGCTTGTTACTTGAGATTGACAACCACCTCACTACAACCTCCTTTCAGACAGCAAGGTCTCCCATCAGCCTCCTTTTCTCTAGGCTAAACATTCTCAGTTCCCTCAACTGTTTCTTATAAGACTTGTGCTCTAGACACTTTACCAGCTTTCTTGCCTTCTCTGGACATACTCCAGCATCTCTACTTTCTTTTAGTGATGGCCCCAAAACTGAACACGTTATCTGAGGTGCAGCCTCACCAGTGCAAAGTACAGAGTGACAAACACTTCCCTAGTCCTGCTGGCCACACTATTTCTGGTACAATCTAGGGTGCCGCTGGCCTTCTTGACCACCTGGGCACAAGCTGGCTTGTGTTCAGCCAACTGTCAAGCAACACCCCCAGATCCTTTTCCACCATGCAGCTTTCCAGCTGCTTTTCCTAAAGCCTGTGGCGACACATTGAGTTGTTGCGACTCAAGCGCAGCACCTGGCACTTGACCTTGTCAATCCTCATGCAATTGGCCTACGCTCATCAATCCAGACTGTCCAGATCGCCCTGTAGACCCTTCCTGCCCTCAAGCAGATCAACACCTCCATCCAACTTGGTGTCACCTGCAAACTTTCTGAGGGTGCACACAATTCATTCATCTAGATCTTAAATAAAGATATTAACCAGAACTGGTCCCAATACTGAACCCTGGAAGAGCATCACTTGTGACCAGCCACCAACTGAATTTAACTCCATTCACCACCATTCCTTGGGACTGGCTACCCAGCCAGATATTTACCCAGCCAACTGTACACAATCCAAGCAATTAGCAGCCAGTTTCTCCAGGAGAATGCTGTGGGAAATTATGTCAAAGGCTTTACTGAAGTCTAAGCAGACCAAATCCACAGCCTTTCCCTCATCCATGAAATAAACCACCTTGTCATAGAAGGAGATCAGGTTATTCACGCAGGACTTGCCTTTCATAAACCCATGCTGACTGGGCCTGATCACCTCATTGTCCTGTACGTGCCCCATAATGGCACTCAAGATGAGTGTCTTCAGTTTACACTGCTTTACCTTAAATTCACACACACAGTGCAAGTAATACTTACTAAAAAGAGGATATAGCTTAATTACTGAAATCCATTTAAGCTCAAAATAAAAGTATGAAGCCAAGTCAACCATAAACAGCAGGAATAATGCCCATTAAAGTTTTACACCCTGTAGTTCCCAATCTTCTGTACTTTTACTAATGTAAAATACATCAACTTAGAAAATGTATTCTGAAGTTTTTTAACATTTTTTTATTATAGGAGATTACC
Organism: Psittacula echo; assembly: GCF_963264785.1. Classification (NCBI taxonomy): domain Eukaryota; kingdom Metazoa; phylum Chordata; class Aves; order Psittaciformes; family Psittacidae; genus Psittacula; species Psittacula echo. The sequence goes on from NC_137737.1 coordinate 19,582,634, forward strand.
TTCAAGAGCAAAAGAGGTGCACTATGAACATAAATTTGACATGATCTTACAAGTAAAAAGAAATTTGCTGCATCTCTATCATCTAGTCACACAAGATAACATGAAGATTACATCATTCAAGGATTACCAAGATCGTTGTGTGTTTAATTATTAGTCCGGGTCACCATTCAAAGCCTTAGTTATTCATTCGCCCTCCTTCATTCCACATTCTGGACTAGAGATTCCTTGAACAAAAATTCTCAATTCACTGACTGTATACCTGATCAAGTGAGTGAGCTGTAGAACTAAAACTAAGATATAAAGTAAAAGTAAATGATAAATGCAAATCTAATTTACTTTTACATCGGCATATTTCAAAAGTTTGTTGTGCTCTCCTGGTCCAAGTCTCAGAAAAAAATCATTTCACTACCTCTAATACAACACCGGCTGCCATAACATTGTCTTTATCCACAGTGATAAAGACTAATCAGTAACTGTTTAGTCACTGAGGGTAGCAATTTCTAACAGGCAGACTTTAGTTACATACAATCCACTTGTAGGAAATTTATGACAGACTAAGGCAGCACTAAGAGCACTGGAGAAGAAAGCCCATGTGATGAACCATCACAGAAGAGTTTTTTGCCAGCTTTTTCCCATGTACATACATTTCAATGCCATTTGAAGAATGACAGTTGTTTTCTGTCCAAAATGCTCCAGACACCTCCTTAGGATGAAGATTCATTGAAAACAAAGAGATAATTTGTTTATAATACTATGCATATACAAGGTTTATTGCATCCAATGTAGAATTCTAAAATGCTTGTATGTATACACAGCACCATTTACACTGACTAAATATTGAAAATCTCAATCTCCCAATACCTACTTATGCCTTTATGAAAGATGAAAATTAAAAATTAAACAACAAAAGATTTTTTTCATTATTATTAGAGAATTAATAGTACAGGTGGTACCTAGAAACTCATTTCATGAACTGTCACAACCAAGACAGACTGGCAGAGAGACAAAAAGCCCAATTTTAAGCTCACCACTGTCATTCCCTCTAGAGCAAACAGATCTCTGCCACTCCACCATCAAGGTGCAGCTAGGTCACTAACAAGCGGCACCTACTCCAAACTCAATGTCAGATCCTTTCTGTTAGAGAGGTGTCCTGGGTTCAGGAGTAGCAGTCATTTTTCTCCTTCTTAGTAGCTGGCGCAGTGCTGTGTTATTCACTTTCAGCCTGGGAACAGCACTGATAACACCGATGTTTTTAGTTGCTGCTCAGTAATGTTTAGTCTGACCAAGGACTTTCTGAGTCTCATGCTCTGCCAGGGAGGAGGGGAAGCCAGGAGGAAGCAGAGACAGGACACCTGACCCAAACTAGCCAAAGAGGTATTCCATACCACAGCACGTCATGCCCAGTATATAAACTGCGGGCAATTACCCGGAAAGGCTAGATCACTGCTCAGGGTGGGCTGGGTATCGGTCGGTGGGTGGTGAGCGGTTGTATTCTCTTCCCTTGTTATTTCCCGTATCATTATTATTACTGGTGGTAGCAGCAGTGGTTTGTGTTACACCTTAGTTACTAGATTGTTCTTATCTCAACCCGTGGGAGTTACATTCTTTCCACTCTCTTCCCCACTCCTCTGAGAGCAGGGGGAGGAAGGGGGGGGGGGGGGCGGAGTGAGAGAGCGGCTGCATGATTCTGAGTTACCGGCTGGGCTTAAACCACAACAGTTCTTTTTGGCGCCCAACGTGGGGCATGAAGGGTTGAGATAACGACAGATCTGACCGGAGTGTGTCTAATCGTATTTGTCATAACCGTTTTGTGAGGCACTGGAATGGGTTGCCCAGGGAAGTTGTGAATGCTCCATCCTTGGCGGTGTTCAAGGCTAGGTTGGACAAAGACTTGAGTGACATGGTTTAGTGTGAGGTGCCCCTGCCCATGGCAGGGGGGTTGGAACTAGATGATCTTAAGGTCCTTTCCAACCCTAACTATTCTATGATTCTATGATTCATTGTTTTGGATTAACAGTCACTCGTCACAATGCTGATTTATTGGCTCTCAAAGTTGTTGCGCTTTATCTCGGAGTTTCAGCATGTCATACCTTACTTACAGCTGGTATTTGCTTAGTGTTTATCGGCTGGGGGCCTTGGGCTAAGGTTCTTGTTTCATTGTACTTTATGGTAATGACTTATGGGCTGTGCTGCCATCCAGTGGGACCTGGACAGGCTGGAGAGTTGGGCAGGGAGAAACTTGATGAAATATAACAAGGGAAAGTGCAGAGTCCTGCATCTGGGCAGGAACAACCCCAGGTTCCAGTATAGGTTGGGGAACGACCTGTTAGAGAGCAGTGTAGGGGAGAGGGACCTGGGGGTCCTAGTGGATGGCAGGATGACCATGAGCCAACACTGTGCCCTTGTGGCCAAGAAGGCCAATGGCATCCTGGGGTGTATTAGAAGGGGGGTGGTCAGTAGGTCGAGAGAGGTCCTCCTTCCCCTCTACTCTGCCCTGGTGAGACCGCACCTGGAATATTGTGTCCAGTTCTGGGCCCCTCAGTTCAAGAAGGACAGGGACCTGCTGGAGAGAGTCCAGCGCAGGGCAACTAAGATGATTAAGGGAGTGGAGCATCTCCCTTATGAGGAAAGGCTGAGGGAGCTGGGTCTCTATAGTTTGGAGAAGAGGAGACTGCGGGGGGACCTTATTAGTGTATATAAATATATAAAGGGGGAGTGTCATGAGGATGGAGCCAGGCTCTTCTCAATGGCTAACAATGATAAGACAAGGGGTAATGGGTATAAACTGGAACACAAGAGGTTCCACTTAAACTTGAGAAGAAACTTCTTCTCAGTGAGGGTGACAGAACACTGGAACAGGCTGCCCAGGGAGGTTGTGGAGTCTCCTTCTCTGGAGACATTCAAAACCCGCCTGGACACATTCCTGTGTAACCTTATCTAGGTGTTCCTGCTCTGGCAGGGGGATTGGACTAGATGATCTTTTGAGGTCCCTTCCAATCTCTAACATACTGTGATACTGTGACTTGTAACACAATAGAATCATTGATCATGAAATTGATCCGGCTTGCTTTACCAGTGTGGTCACCACCTCTATACTTTGAGAGGTATATAATAGAAGTGTTTAGCAATTACAGATCTTTTTTCCCCCTCCTCAGGTGGTCAACCTGTGAAGAAGACATTCCCTTACCTTCTCAGCTTCCCCACCAGACCGTTTACAGCATCATTTGAGAGTTCTAAAGGTTTTGAATGGCCTTTGAGTACCCTTGAGACCTGCCTGATTGTGATGGGAATCACCATGTTGGCACACATACAGAGTGTGTTTTATCCACGACCATTTTGTCTGATCTCGAAAGTTAAGCAGAGTTGGGTTTGGGCCTTGTCTAGGGTTAGATGACGACACAGGAGGACCAAGAGATTTTCCCTGAGGCTGGACAGTCATGAGTGGCAGGGTGTGTGGGATAGTATGGGCAAGTATCTAATCCAGTGGGCCCCTCCAGTGCTTTGGAACTTCACCACTGAACAAGTGCAAAATCTAGAAAAATTAGTAAAACATTTAAATGAGGTGTGTTTTCATCCCAGTCATACCAGAGAGGGACAAATCATGGCAACATGCTGGGGCTTGGCCTATGCTTACAGAGCCCTGTTCAACACTGTCCAGAACCTTCAAAGGGAAAAAAATGTCTCTGGATCTGATGGCAAAGCAACCGACAATGCAGCTACTCTAACTCCAAATACAGCAGCTACACCAACCCTAGTGACAAGTACAGCAGCTACTCAAACTCCAACTGCAACAGATAACGCAGCTACTCCAACTCCAAGTACAGCAGCTACACCAGCCCCAGCAACAAGTATAGCAGCTACTCAAACTTCGACTGCAACAGACAGTGCAGCTACTCCAGCTCCAAGCACAGCAACTACATCAGCCTCAGTGACAAGCACAGCAGCTGCCCAAACCCGGACAACAGATATTGCAGCCACTCCAACCACAGTGATAATCACTCCAGCTAAACCAGAGGACCAATTCATGCCAATATCGGTTGCCCCTGTACGCAAGGGGAAAAGCAAAAAGGAGGCAGGAAAGATGAAGCAAGATGAAGAAATAATGTACTCACCACCGACAGCATCTGACCAGGAGTTATTAGTACGTGAATCAGAGGAAGAAGAGGGAAAAGAGGTGACTTCTCGACCCCAGATCTCAACCAAGCTACGGAATACACGAAAAGATTTTACCCGTCAACCAGGGGAGCACATCATCACCTGGTTGCTTCGATGCTGGGACAATGGGGCTAACGGTCAAGAATTAGAAGGTACAGAAGCCAAGCAGCTGGGATCACTTCCTAGGGAAGGGGGAATTGACAAAGCAATTGCAAAAGAGAAACAGTCCCTCAGCCTTTGGAGGTGGCTTTTGGCAGCTGTGAAAGAAAGTTTTCCATACAAGGACAATGTTACGAGTCGTTCAGCCAAGTGGACTACTCTAGAGAAAGGCATCCAGTCTCTGAGGGAATCAGCCATTGTAGGGATGATCTATCACAAGCAGGATGCCGGGAAAGGACTCATAGATCCAGATGAAGTCGAATGTACACAACACATATGGCGGAAATTTACACGGAATGCACCTTCATCATATGCCCATTCATTGGCAACAGTAACCTGGAATGATATAGCACCACCAACAGTGGATAAAATGATTCATCAACTCCGAGAGTTCAAAGACAATCTCATCCCTTCCATCATCTCAGCTGTGGGAAAACTGTCTCAGGAGTTCAAACAATCGAGAGATGATCTCTGATCTATTCAGCTCCTCACGTGTACCAACCCACATCTCAGCTATTAACAAAAGGCATCCTACTGCTCAAGAGAGAAGATCTACCTATGGTTTTATCTGCGGGACCGCAGAGAAGACATGACGAAGTGGGATGGAAAACCTACCTCAGCTCTGGAGGAACAGGTGCATGAATTGAAGAGGACAACAAAGGTCACATCCCACAAAAGCTGCGGCTTCAGTCTCTGGTGAGCAGGTTCCCAGATGGAGTGGAAGAGCTGATTTTACTCCAGCTCCTGTGATAAAGAAGACTAATCCCTGTCAAGAAGATGTAAGTGACCAATGTGATGACTATTAGAGGGGCCCTGCCTCCAGCCAGGTGGAGGTAGGGGACAATCGGATTTACTGGACTGTGCAGATCAGATGGCCTGGCACATCAGTCCCACAGAAGTATAAGGCTCCAGGAGATACCGGTGCACAGTGTGCCCTGATGCCATCAAGCTGTCAAGGGGTGGAACCTATTTATATTTCTGGAGTGACTGGAGGATCCCAAGAGTTGACTGTACTGGAGGCTGAAATCAGTCTGACTGGGAGGAAGTGGCAAAAGCACTCCATTGTGACTGGTCCAGGGGTTCCATGCATCCTTGGCATAGATAACCTCAGGAGAGGGTACTTCAAAGACCCAAAAGGGTACGAATAGGCTTTTGGTACTGCTGCTTTGGAGACTGAGGAAATTGAGCAGCTGTCCACCTTGCCTGGTCTCTCCGAGGATTCTTCTGTTGTGGGGTTGCTGAAGGTCAAAGAACAACAAGTGCCAATTGCGACCACAACAGTGCACCGGTGGCACTATCGCACCAACCGAGACTCCCTGATTCCCATCCATAAGCTGATCTGTAGACTGGAGAGTCAAGGAGTGATCAGCAGGACCTGCTCACCCTTTAAGACAGTCTACTTCAGAAACACTGAAGAGGCTGGATGGCAGAGTTGCAACTCTGAGAGGAAGGCATCAAACCGAATGTCTGCTGCAGAAGAGCAAGCTTTTCCTTTCTTTCACCTGTGCAAGGTCAAAGATGTCAGTTTAATGTTTTTAATTTATTTACATGTACATGCAATTAGAAAGACTGCTTACACTTCATTTCACTGTCCATAATCCTTTACCTGTGTCTTCAAGTCAATATATCATAATGGTGTCACAGACTGTGTGTGAGAGGAGCTGACAGTAAAACATAGCTCCAGCCCCAGAAAAGGCAAATGTCAAATGGAAGTAAAAATACTTTGAAACATTCTGTAAAGATAGTGAAAGTACAGAAATGTATCTCAAGTTACAGGGAAGAGGTTAGCATATTGGAAGGGACTACATGGAAAGCCATAGTATCCAGTGGGTGCTATAAACAGACACAGCAATGAATCATGACAAACCCATTACTATCTGCTACAACAGAACTCTGGAATAGACACTTGTTTCAACTCCTTCAAAACTAAGCAAAATGAACAAGAATAAAATTGGCATGGCCATAACATTTCACCAAGCAAAATTCTTCACTGTAGACAGGAATTAGTCTCAAGTGAAATGGCAGTTAATTTATTGCTGTCAGTTCAGGATACTTTTCAATGATGAAATCACTGCAAACTGTAACTCAGGACTTCGAAAGATAAATTCTCTCATGTTGAAAAAATGAAACTGCTACCCAATCTTCAATTACTCTGACGTTAACCTGAATAATAATTTTATAAATTGTGTGGTCAGTGTGAGGAAGAAACATCAGCTGAAATACAATACTACCAATCCAGAAACTTGCTGGCAACTTGAATCTTTTTTTTTTTTAAATAGAGGAGAAAGTACAGATAGCATACCACGCACAGCAGAAAGAGTGTCAGCTTAATGTAATGTATGACTACAGTTATCTTCCTTCCTAAAGCAAACTGAGTATTTGAGAAAAATGAGAAATCCTCGGCCACATTTTCTCTCGGTATCAAATACACCTTTGACACCATTTTCACCACTTAGGTTCAAAATGAGGAGGCAATCTTCATCAGCTCCTCTTTATCTTTCATTATATTCAGATCTTATCTGAAACTTTGTTGTTCTTGTTTTTAATAAGACCTGTACACCTAAGACTTACCCTGCCTATATATCTAAAATTCTCATTTTCCACATTTAATCATGCAATCCAATTCACCTCCCAATCAATCTTCAGTGCGCAACCTCTAAAATGCTTATCTCACTGGTTGCCAAAGTCTTCATTAAATGTAAAGACAGTTTTCTTTGATGATCAAGACTCTCATCAGCAATTTTACATTATTCTGTTTGCACCTTTATCATTGCACACCATTTTACAGTAATCAAAGACAACCTTAGTAAAAACCCTTGTAAGTCTGTCTTCCATTACTCCCAAAAGTGCAGTTAGCCAATACAATATGCTTTAATATGTAAAACTGTATCTTTACTGATAGCGTTTTTGTTCTTCCTTGCCCACATTTCTTTAGTGAGTGGTTATGTGGTGCTGAGCTGCCTACTGTGGTTAACCCACAACACTACCTTACAATTATTTCTGTTGCAGCTGGACCCACCCATGGCTTGAAAACACAGACGCAGAGCTTGTCATGCACAAAAACCAGGCAAACAAAATGTTGAGACATACATTGCAAAAAAAATAAACAAACAAAACAAAAAAGAATAATGGCCAGCAAGGGATCAAGACACACCACCTGTTTTGTTGGGCTTGACTTTATTCTACTTTTCTGGATGTTGGAATCTTAGAAGTAGGCTAGGTTCTTTCAGCCAAGGAAAGTCCAGGGCTGCAAGCATTAGAGCAGAGTAAGACTGCAGAGAAGCAGTTAAGAGGGATCTAAAAGAAATGCTCAGTGGTTAAAAAAAAAAAACAAACCAAAAAAACACCCAAACAAAAAAACAACCAAAAAACCAACAAACAAAACCAAAACCAGAAAGGCTACTCAATGACTGTTAATAAGCTTTACATTGAAGGTTCTCCTCTTAAACCCACTGATTGAAGCCCTAGTCACCCACTTCCTATCTGACCATTCTTCTTTCTCAAGATCATACAGCTTGAGCTAGATTGATCCATTAATTTTGGAAGGAGATAGTGAGTCTGAAGGTTCTGAGAAAAGGGCAGATTACCCTGAGTCCTACTGAAAGATACCCTTGAAACACTGTCAAAAGATTGACTGTCTGTATTAAGAGGTGTCTAATATGCTCATGGGCTAAATGATAAATAACAGCAGCTCTAGAAAATGAAGCACTCCCGTCAACCTACAAAAATTATAGCATAAGTCTATCAACACGCTTTTATCCCAATCTGGGTAAGCTGTTACAAGGAGTAAAAAGATGTTCACCCAACCCACATTTGCCCTCTTCTCAGATAAAATTATTCACAGTGGAAATTATAACCACGACTGATCATACACTATTACTGTAAATTAATGTAAAAATCTAGTCTCACCCAACAGCTATGAAATAGCAACAGCATGCTGTAATTCCTGGCATATGTCAGTTCTGAATACTGACTTACAGATAGAACTACGTATTTTTCTTCTAGTATCAAAAAATTTGAGAACTTATCTAAAATCCCTGAAGACCAGAACAAAAAATGTATAACATACTGAAAACACATTAGGACTTTCTCCAATCACTGAGACTATAGAGTACACAGGAGTGCAAAATAAAATAGCATCTCAGCTGGATTTGCAACAGCTGATAGTGCCACCTGTTCATTCTGTAAGTGTACCGCAACCCATCCCATTCGTGCACAATGTCAAAATGGAGCTAGGTCCAGTGACAGCAGCTGCTATTGTCCTTTGCTCCTCCCCACTGAGAAGCAACAAATGGATTCTGCATTTATGGGTAACAGCAGTATAAATGCCCCAAATATATGTCTGACATCATCATCAAATATGGTTACTAAAGATTAATATTAACCTTTATCTGTCCAGTATATTTTTTTATTTCTTATCAGGTACAGAATTCCTCTCACTTCACCCTAAGAATATACTCAAGGCTCAATACAAAAGTCACAAGAGAAAAAAGACTGGGTAGCTTCTCCATCTCTGCAAGCCCAAATTTGACATTTTATTTTGAAAGTGTGTCAAATCAACAAACAGCTTCACTGATCCAATGTTAGAAACAAAAGCAACCAGCAAACTGCTTGGATCCACACACAGTTCTGAAAAATTTTAGTATGAAAGGGGCCACAAGCAGCTAGTAATCAGATGGAAATGGAAAAGGTATATTTTGCCCTATGCATACCTCATTCCGTCTATCCCTTAAAGCTTTTTCCAATTCCCTGACTTGCAGTCAAGCCTTGACTGTCATCTTGCACCTGAATCAAGCAACCTTCAAACCAAGAGTCATGGGCAGTACAATATGCACAAATCCAAAAACCAAAGTAGCTTTCTGGTAGCTGAAAGCCACCCTGATCACAGAAGGGAACTTTGTGAAAAAGGGACATTGAAGTTCCAAGTGTAAAATATTTATACTGCCATACAGCATTTTTTCAGAAACGCTATATGGGAATGAATTTTTCAATTTGTAAGGAGAACTGCCCAAAATGAACTTATTTAAAGTAAAACACAAAGTACCCCCTTAAAATTTCACAGGGCATTTCACGCCAACATTAAGTACTTCTGCAGAAAATCGTGAAGCAAATTCACAAATTAAAAGGTGAAGTTCATCTTCATTCCTAAGATGTTCTCATTTCTTTTAATTGGTTGCCTTCTTTGAAAAGCACATTTGAAAAGAAAAAAAAATATCAACAAGTCCTAACTGTAATGCAACACTCCTCTAATCTAAAACGCTAGGGTTTTGTTGGGGATCTGGGGGGGTTCGTTCTTTCCTTTCCCAAGTTTCGAAGACAGACTTTTGATTGAATGCTTTAAGTTTTCTGTGTCAATGAACATATATGACTGATGTGTTTGGAAGAAACCTTTCTACTGACTGGGACATGAGCTTCCTCTGATTACAGGAAGTCAGAAACTTCCTGCTTGTTGCATTTTCCTCTACTTTTGATAGGCTGAAGAAAGTTGGAGCTGTTCAGCCTGGAGAAGAGAAGGCTGCGTGGAGACCTCATAGCAGCCTTCCAGTATCTGAAGGAGAACTATAGGGATGCTGGGGATGGACTATTCATTAAGGACTCTAGTGACAGGACAAGGGGTAACAGGTTCAAACTTAAACAGGGGAAATTTAGATTGGATAGAAGGAAGAAATTCTTTACTGTAAGAGTAGTGAGGCACTGGAATGGGTTGCCCAGGGAGGTTGTGAATGCTCCATCCTTGGCGGTGTTCAAGGCCAAGCTGGACAGAGCCTTGTGTGACATGGTTTAGTGGGAGGTGTCCCTGCCCACGGCAGAGGGGTTGGAACTAGATGATCTTAAGGTCCTTTCCAACCCTAACTATTCTATGATTCTATGATTCTACTTGAACTCATCCATCATCATCTTCTCTCTACCATCCACAAGTTAGATTTACAGGAATCCAGGTTTCTGAACACTTAAAATCAAAAGAATCTTTTCAGTATTATTTACTACATATTTTCATGAAGCAATAGAACTAGCAGGGCGCAACCAGTATATGCTTTATGTATAAATGTGAACCAAAAATGGAAACCAAAGGAGGTGAAATCTTTGGGTTGTTAGTCTATAGACTACTTAATGCGCTGTACATAAAGATTAGGGGTTATAAAGAACATCAAAAGATAATATCACAAGCAGCACCAGATTTAGTTTTCAGTCTATGAAAAAAATATACATACATATATATAAAGAATTGCCCAGTTAATCTATTTGATTTATTAACTTTTCCCCAAACTGTGTATATTTATTTGCACCATAGGCATACGTGTAAATGATGTAAATTAAAAATGAGTCAGGCCTAAAGGAGGAAAAACTATGGTATTGACTCATGAATAACTGAAAAACAAGCAAGGCTCACACTTTTTTTTTTTAAATATGTATTTAAATAAAAATATCAGGCTGTATATGCTGCAGGTGTCCAAGCCACCACCCTGAAAGTATAGGTAATGTTTATAGGAAGCAGGACATACAAAACTAGCATGAGTATCAGCTGAGAGATATTCTTCTCGCTAAAGAAATTAAGAACCCAAAAATCATCCCCAGCACAATTATCAAATAACCTATCAGATTTACATTAAGTATACTGAATGTTTACTTGTATTTGTCCCGTAAGCATTAGTACTATTCCCTTTATATTTACTCTCTCACTCTACTTTCCAAATTTCTTTTGCATAGCATACTATTTAACATGTTGAAAATACTTTTTGTTTCTCCCGTTTAACAAACTCAGTTAAATTGTGTGATTTAATAAACATTTTACAATACATTCATGTACTAGCTATGATGGGATATTATAAAATCTGTGTTCTAACTGGAGCTTCCCCTTTGACTTGTTGTATGGCCTTGAATAAGTCACTTCCAGCTCACTGAAAATTATTAATGCTATTTTCATTTATAGATGAAAGACTTTACAAAACTACTACACATTAATCATGAATACTTTAGATAATGTTTAGTCAAGAAGGTACAAGAAATCAAAGTATCAACTTGACACTGGAACCTCTTACTCATGTTTATATTGCAGCAAGCATGATGATAAAAGAACAATTACAAAATAAGCTTGAAATATACCGTTCCAGGCTTAAACGTTCTCTACTTTCAAAAGAAGTCAAACTTGCATCTGGAAGGTCAGTGGGAACACTGTCAAAGCAGAGATTATAAAAAAACCTAATCAGTTTACGAAAATAATCTTAATTTTGAAAGAGAATCAGTTGGGGAAAATCAGAAAACATTTCAACAGTTTTCAACTTTGCAACATGTCATGCTTTAATAAGTAAAATATAGGTAGATCTCTATCCAGATATAGATGTTGCCTTGCTGTGAACAATGACAGGAGGAAGAAAAAAAGGTTGGAGGAAAGAGTGTGTATATCCACATCATATAGGATGCAGGAGCTAATGGTGACATCCACCTGTGCTAGTGGGAAATTTCAGGACTCAGAATACAATCATGTCCATCAACAGCATGTGAGATTAACGATGTTAAAAAATGTAAGTAAATGGACAGCATGCTGGCAAATTGACTTTGTTGTTGGCACATCTAAGGCACAGTAGATAAGAAATAATCAACAGTGCTGCTCAAGTAACTACTGAGCTTTAATCTACTCTTACAACAGAAGAGTGCTGAGCACGACAGTAGGAAGGTAGCTTATAAACACAACACTGTAAAGTTTGTAAAAATATTACATATTTCCATTATAATAATCATGAAAATGCCCACCTATATAAAATTACATATCAACAAGAAAAATACTATGGGGCAGAATACTCAGGATCAGCACTGTAAAACCTTGTAAACTGACAAGAATTTGGGGAGCTCCACCGTATGGCAATTATTCCACAACTCGGAATTTTTTTGTAACTTCCTTTAAAACACCTGCTATAGGCCACCATGACAAAACAATGGCCCTTATGAAAATTCATCTGATGCCAATTCTTATGTTAAGAATTGTAGTCTAAATACCAAAAATCCACTTTTACTGTTCTAGAAAGATTAATGCTTTTGACAAATTCCATACCTTCCAAAAATTCAAGTTTATCAGACGGCATGCCTCCTCCCAACAGGAAAAAAAAAACAAAACAAAACAAAAAAAAGAAGGCCAAAAGTCCATTTGTGTAAAAAGCTGAGATTGAATGAAAATACCACTTATTATTCAGCAGCCACAATCCAGGTTTCAAGAAACATCATTCAGACGTTCATTACCTGATAGTTCAGAACCAAAGAATATTGACTGTGTGGGTCTAAGGGTTAAATAAGACAGCTCACTCAGAAGGTGGAGACAGCAGAGGTCTGTTTCACACCATCAGCTCAAACTAGAGAACAGTAAGATTTTTTTTTTTTTCAAGCCCCTATTTGTAATGTGCTGAAAGAATATGTCAAAATGAAGTCTTTAATAATGAAACCTAGTATCTCAGGTTCTTTAGCAGCCACCAATAAAAACATCACTTTTAAAAAATATTAGCAACAGTTTTCTAACAACACTCACCATAACTGACGCAGAGAAATTATATATCCTATTATAAGAGCTAAAATGAGTTAAGTCACTGGACTAGAAATTGGGGATAGTCTTAAGAATTACTGATCACGATCAGATTACATAGCCAGGTAGCGATTACATAGCCAGATATATGCTCATATTCCTGAAGCTTCAAAATATCAGAAATTGAATAGAGTTATGAACAAAACTGATTGGAAATAAAAATCTTAGACAAAAACATGAAAATGGAAACTTCCTTAAGAGAGCTTTTCTCTATGGTCAAGCAATCCTACAGCTACCAAAGAGGATAATTTTGGCTATGGCTCATCCCACTTGTGCAAAACCTGAGGTTTTTGAGAAAAGAAGCAAGCGTAAGGAGGGAAAAAAAAAAAAAAAAAAGCCGGATTGACAACGTAGAAAAGGGGAGGCTGCATCACCATCAACGTAAATTAGAATTATGGAGAGTAGAAACTGAGAGACATAAAACATCCACGTACGACACAGTCAAAAGTATTAGCAACAAACACTACCGCAAAAACAGCAGAGGCTCACGACTAGACAGAGGTGGCACAAGTGTTAAAAATCGTAAGGAAAGATCAAAAATAGTCAATAAATACTTTCATTCTATAGTTGGAAAGATTCAAAATGGTATAATTGTATCACATTATATTGATTTTCTTTCCAAGTCATTTGTTAAACAGATGTTCCAGATCAGATGTTAAAAAATATTGTGAGACAAACATTTTAAATCAGCATACTTGTTAAACTTATCCAAGAGTCTTAGAGCAGTCAGCCCAGCAAATCTATGATCTGTTGATGCTCTTTTGAAACTATGTATTTTAAAATCTGTATCTGTCTTTAAATGCTAGGGACTGCCACCATGCAGAGGAGTGAAAACACAGTGTCAAAGGGACAAATCAAGTTTTAAGGCAGTCTGATATGACAGAGAATTCAGACAAGATAACAAGAACCAGTGAAAGACAGATGCATTCAAATGTATTCAAACAATAATTGCATGCCTTATTTTTAAATAGTGGCAAAGATGAATCACTGAAGCAAGTCATCCACAGAAGTAAATGGTAGATTCCCAGTATCTTGATAACTTAAAAAAAAAAAAAGCTTAGCCAACTAGAAGTTCAGAAAACAAACCCATCGAGACAAAGACCGATGCTGTAAAGCATTTAAGGTGAAATGTTCATGTATCAAGACAGATTTGATCCCCACTCTAATGCAACACTACTTGATGCAGTACTAAACGAAAGTCAACTTAAGCAAGTACTTTTCACATACACACAAACAGATTAATTAGTAGTGTGGTAATAACGTTCTTTAATAAACCTAAAATAACAATTTACCAGCCCATTAACAGAACAAAAAGCCCTTCAAATTAAATCATACAGAAGGAAAGTGTTGGTTCTTTTTTCCAGTAGAACACAGGATACCATGATACTGCCTCTTTTCTGCTGCATTCAGTTCAACATCAGCGACACGGAATTTTTCCTATTACTTTTGAACTATTTCCATCCAGACTTCAGGTCACGTTATGACTCAGTGCTTTTGGCAAATCTACATCTAACCATTAACAAAGGCAATACACACATTTCTATTCTGTTTGGTAACTCATCAACCTTAAAACAAAATATGCTAAATGTTGAGCGTTTGTCTCCAAGGTCTGCATGCAGTTTGACTAACTTCTCTTGCTTCTTAATTCTCATAGTATAAATATGTTCAACCATTTCTCCTCAAATACTGCCACACACAGATTCCCATACAATTCACAGTAATCACGCTTTTTTCTGTTCAGCATCAATAAAAAGAATATGAATTGTTAATATTATTATTAATGTTACCAAATATGACAGGGATCTCAAACTCTGCATCATTTTCAAGTCCTTTTTTAAAAACTATTTCATCACAGAAGCTGCAACATTGTGGAAAAAAAATTAAAAAAATAAAAAATAAATAAATAAAAAATAAAAAAAGACAGATATTTGGATAACTAATGAAAACTTTCTTAAGTAAAACGCAGACCACAGTACCAACCTATCTAATAATCTGAAATGGTAACAGCTATGCCTCTTCTTTCGGAGGTCAAAAATATAGAGTTTAAGCGTCACTAACATAACAACCAAACACAGGCAAGCAACTCCTTCCATCATGTTTAACAGCCCTCTCCCTCTGACAGCACAACTCAGTCAAGGATCTGTGCTTTTGTAGACTACAGATTGAACTGCTTTGGGCACCTTCCTGAGCTAGCAGAAAAAGCACATAAACCCTATAGCTTATTTGCTATAGAGAGTGTAGATTCTAAGTCAAGCAGTTGAGATAGCCTACCACATTTGCACTCTGCAGACATCACTGGCTCCTGATCCAGAATGCTTTTACACATGCTAATCAACAAAGCCTCAAATGGACTAGAGACTTATTATCTCAGAAACTGTCTATCGTCCACAATTCTCAGCAACAGCTGTCATCAATTACAGCAGCATACCTAACAGTTTAAGATAAAACTCCTAAGGATGAAGCAAAAAGTAAACTTTGTAAGACTTCATCAACAGAACTCCTTTCAGGGCAAAGTGTAAACCAGCTCTTTGCATAGCCCTTCCCCAATGAAAAATGAAGTTTAAATAGTAACAACAACCTGGAGAGAGCAAAGATGATCTCTACATCAGCATAAATCATAGGCAGGTGGAGAATGTGTAACACATGTCCATCAAATCACATTTTTCTTGCACATTAATACAAGGTGCCAAAGTCCAAAAGATGCAAGTGCAAACAAAAGAAAAAAGAACAATGCTTGAGTTAAGCCAACACCATAATACAAAGAAAGAAAAATGTGAGAAGCATATTTTCACTTACATTTCTCAAAGGTCAAGTGCCACTCCAGGTGGCACAGTATTTTAAGGAAAGCTCTGAACCTGTCCCTGCCCATGGCAGGGGGGTTGGAACTAGATGATCTTAAGGTCCTTTCCAACCCTAACTATTCTATGATTCTATGATTCTAACCATTTATGTGTGACAAGCCAGCTTTGCTAATACTGCAGCAGAAACTAAATAACTATCTGTAACAAATGAAGTTTGTGGCTTTCCTCAGATCACTGGGGTGGTGAAATGAAGTGAAATATGCCAGAACCTCAGCAGTTTAATTAATCGCTAAACAATGCTACTACCAGTACCCACTGTTAGTTTTCATAGGAGTTTACCATATCTATAGTATCTAAATTATCAAGCCATCCTAAAATCTAAGTGGAAAAAAATACACCACCTTTCCAGTTTGCACTTACTTGATGCACTTCTTACATAAACATAGTAATTGCTCATGATCTCATACTTTGTTATGAACTCTAATTCATTACCCAGGATCACAGCTCAGACAAGGGTAAGCTCCTGTTGTGGCTCAGCAGCACAGTTACCAATTTCAAGTAAGGAAATATACGAATGTTTAAAAACTTGTCAATTTCTCTGGCATAGGCTGTGTCTAATTCTGTGTTTAACTGATACCCTGAATGTATTACAACACAACCTTTATTTTAACAACTCTAGTAATCGCTACTATATATATATATATATACACACACACACACATATATGACTTTCAGGGTTACAGCATTTAGGCTGTAAATGGGCCATGTGTGTCAATAAAAAAGAAATGTGACAACTGGTAGTTCACAGGTGTGTCAACTCAGACAATATATTAATGGTTTGGTTATTTTTTTGAAAAAGGACTGGTTTCAAAAAAATAAATATCATCTAAAACCAATGTAGTTTTCTTATTGCTCAGGTTTAGATCTTACAGTATTTCAACCTGTGAGTTGCAAATGCAACAGTGGATGATGATTCAGAGAGAAGTGGGATCTAGAATTAATTTAACTGTATGGTTCATGACCCTCAAACTCTTAAAAATATTTTTAATACCATCAATCATCCCACATTGAACTGGAATACATTTTGAAAGCTTTAACTTTCACAGAGGAGGTATTATCAGTAAACAGCTGAACTAGTGTGTGGCAAGTAACTTTAATGAAGTTTCATTGGTCTGAAAAGAGATAATTCTCTCATGTGGTGCTTTTTAACTAAGTTTCAGAGTGCTTTGTAAGGGAAGGCAAGCAGGATTACTGAGAGTAAAGCAGTACATGGATGCTGTGGAGCTGAGCGGCAGAACAGAAGAGTAATCTTGTCTCCCAAGCCCCATCCCAGTACATTCTGGAACATGATTCTTTCACATAGATATCACTTTCACGCATATATACCACTAATGCAATGTTATGCCAATACGATGGAAGAACTATTTCTTAAAAGCCAACTATAAAGCCTCCAGGATGTGTAATACCAAGGACATGTAGCTAAACTAAGCTACTGATGGGTACAGTAGAGCAACCTGAGAGTATAAAACTCTCAGACAGTTAAAATGTGTTAATTGCAGCCGCTGCAATGAAATCCAGACTTCTACACCACTTAACTACTGTAACCTAAATTAAAACAAGTGTGACAGTTAAACAACTACCACTGATGGCAATGAACTGGATAGCTAGCACAGATGGAGCCAGACAGGTGAGAGAACAGAGAGGAAGCGAGGCTCTGGGGCAGGAAAAGTGGAGGGAAACCTAGGTTATCCTAAAAATTCTTTTTCAAGGCCTTGTGGGGAAAGAAAATCATGAAGACCTTAACTTCCCTCTTTAGCCACCAGAACGACCACTTCCAATTGAAAACAACAACCCAGAGGGGGAAACCTTGTGACAAACCTGCCTTCTCTTTCTCCTTCCCTGCTTTCACGTCCCACAAACAAGGCTCTGGCTCGGGAGATCCCTGGCGGGGAGCGCTTTCCCTCAGCACGCCCCAGGCCGCGCTCCGGCGGGCAGCCCCGCGGGAAGGAGCGGGAAGAGGCCGATGAGCGGCGGCGGCCCAGTAAGCGCAGGCCTCACCGCCCCTGCCGGCGCCGCTGCTGCCCACTGACGGCCGGGACCGCGGGACCAGGCACCGCCGCCGCCGCCGCCAGGAAAGGCCTCGGCAGGGGCCAGGGCGGGGGTCGGCGCACTTGGGCTGCAGGGCGGCCGGCGGGGATGGGGGCAAGCGGGTTAAGGGGAGCAGATGCTCTGGGGCCGGTTTTACCTGCTGCTGCTGCTGCTGCCTGCAGTGGCATGAAGATCTGGCTCAGCCTCTCTCTCTCCCCCTCCCCGCCTGCCTCCCTCCCGCCTGCCCTCCCTGCGCGGCACACAGACCCCCGCGCCGGCCCGGCGCCCTGCGAGGGACGCAGGGCAGGGGGAAGCGGTGGGGGAGGCCTGGGGAAGGGAAGGGGAAGGGCTCCCTTGCCCGCACACGGGGACGCGCGATAGCACCGCCCCCTACACACATACCATCCCCTCCACCCCGCCGCACCGCTCTCTCCGCGCAGGCGCTCGCCGCGCCGTGAGGCCGCTGTTGTCCGCGTTGTGCGTACGCTGCTTGAGCCGTCCGCCGCGGCTGCGGTTACAAGAGTGTGGGGTCGGGGGAGCGTCGGGGCCGGGCGGTTGGGGCCCGGGCGAGTCGGGTACAGGGTTTCTCCTGTCGCTGGCCGTGGCGGAGCTCGGCCGCCGCCTGCTTCTCGCGAGCTCCGGCGGGCAACAGCGAAAGGGCGCTGGGATTCTTGTGAAATAGGGAGATATTCTCCTCTATTCCGTGGCCTTTTACCCTCTGAGGAAGCCCGAGGCGCTTTTATTTACATAAAGCGTGCACGCTGAGTGTAGTTTCCAGTCACGCAAGGCCGGGGTGAGGGGAGAAGTGGCTTAAAATGAGGTAGTTTAATGCGAATCCACGACTCTGTTCCCTGGGAGCCACTGGCTGGGTGCAAACTGCGTGGAAAGAAACTTCCTCGTGGTAGGAGATAGGTAGTGGCACAGAAATTAACTCGGTCATGCAGTGGTTGCCCAGGCCTCCCCAGCTGGAGGCCTGGGAAGGCTGGAGGTGAGCACTGGCCTCCTGGGCTGCTTTTTCTAAGAAAGTAAACCCTTTAAGCACATTTTTTGACAAGCAGGTAGCATATCGCTGCAGGCAAATGTAAATTTGCAAGGCAGACTTGTATTGCTGCTTCCATTTGAGAGCAGCTCAATCAAAATCATTGGCTTTTGTAAATTTTGGGAAGAAATTCTTCACTATGAAGGTTGGGAAAAGCTGGCACAGGCTGTCCAGAGAAGCTGTGGCTGCCCCATCCCTGGCAGTGTTCAAGGCCAGGTTGGATAGAGCTTTGTGCAACCTGGTCTAGTGGCAAGGGGTTGGAACTGCATGATCTTTAAGGTCCCTCCCAACCCAAACCATTCTATGAAATCTGGTAAATCTACTGGATTTGGGGTTGGCCCTTTCTTCATTAAAAATCCTGAAGTAATGTGAACTGTTGCTGGAAACCTCCAGGTATTGGAGAGTTCATACTGCAAGGCATATATTTATGCAACCATTTGAAGATGAAGTGCTATGTGTACTAGTTTGCTTTTTGTGACAATTGTATAAATTTTGATTCTGCCTCGTAATGCACTAGGGATCCAGGCTCCAGTACCAGACAGGACAAACTGGACACACACTCCCTCATCCATACTAGCTGAAGCAGAATTATTATTTGGAAATGAGCCTAAAACTGACACCATTAGACTATTCTATTATGCTTCAGGGCAACATAGGAAGAAAGATGATCAATCTAACATATACCTAGAAATGTGAATAAAACTTAGTACTGTAGTAATAATCACACAATGAATGTATTGTATCTAATCTTTTAAGATATTGCTCTGATTCCCTTTTTTGCTTTTGGGGCTATTTCAGGGCAAGATAATCATCCCATCTATGTGTTTTTGCCAAAGATACTTAGAGAGGAAGTCTTAACTCCATGCCTCTCTACAGATGTTTTTGATTCCCAGATGTTTGATTAAGAAAAGAGAGACCAAAGTAGGTTCCGGCCTGCTGATGATAGTGTTTTACAGCAGTGCATTTAAATTCCTTGCTATAACAGATTGTTTAAAGTAGAAAGAGCAATTTAAAGTTAAATGTTGGTAGATTTAGAACAAAAAAAAAAACACAGGACAAAGAAAAAAAAATGAAGACATGAGAATTTTCTTTGTGTGTCCATATACCCGTTAATTTCAAACACATCATTTCATTTTCTGTTTGAAATCATGATTTCCTGTTTGTTTCTCCTTAGATTTATTTTGTGTTAGAGCAGATCTTGATATTAAAAAAAGAAAAAAAAAAGCCAAGCAGTCAAGCATATAATTTTTGTCTAGTAATACCATGTTTTGAATACTTCAAACAGCTCAGTGGTGAAATGATAATTTCATTCAATACCGGGCACAGCACTCGGTTTAGAAATCATACAGCCATCTACAGTCAGTCTGCATATATCACATGACCTGTCCATGGAATACATGGAAACGTGTATTTTCTGCTTTTTGAAATGCAGAGCATTTTAGATAAGAACACATGGGAAAGTAGCATGTGGGTAGGAGATAAGATGGCAATGTAAAGAACAATTCTTTATATATATAGATATATATAATACAGGATGTTATGTGTTAAAGATACAGGTGTATAGTCAGGGTTCATTAAGTACAAATTTTACTGAAAATATCAGAATCTTTTCTTTACAAACCTGTAGGAAAAAAAAAAAAAAAAAGGAGAAAAAACCAACCAAAAAACCCCAGAAGTATGCACCTGCCTTTGCCACATACTCCCACTGTGTACTCAAATCAGGCAATTGTGAGTTGTCTAAATAACTACTGGAGTAATTATATGAGCATAGGATATCTAATTGTGTGTGCACTTAGGGGATGTCTTAAAAGATTTGGCCCTCTCAGTATTCTCAATATGAAATTTTTCCCATGGAAAATAAAAGCTAGAACAAAAGCCAGCAGGAAAAACAACAGCAGGATCTGCCAGAAGTAGTTTATTCTTGTTTCATTGGCAATCAATTTTTAGGCTCATCATAACACTTAAAATGCCAATTTAAACATGAATGGAGTTTCCACCCCAAAATTAAAACATTGTAAGGAGATGGATTCCTTTTACTTACACAACAATAAATGGAAAAATAAATTCCAAATATTATTATTTTCTGTATTTGCAAGATTAGGGAGAGTTAAGTACAAACTGCTAAGTCGATTTGTGTTCAAAGTATGTCATAAATAAAGGTGTGTAAGCTTTGTATAGGTGAAGAAAATAATGTTTCTTATTTTGGGTGTTGGCTGAAATATTCTTGGGGCTAGAAATATTTTGTAAATTTTACTTGGCTATGCATTGGAGTTGTGAAAAATCTTGGTTTATACTTAGTTGCATTATTAGTTACATTGTACATTTAGATAATTCAGTGTGTATGTAATTAGCTAATTTTTATACAAGTTCTTAATATCTGAAATGTAAGGGGTATAGAATCATAGAATAGTTAGGGTTGGAAAGGACCTTAAGATCATCTACCTCCAACCCCCCTGCCATGGGCAGGGACACCTCCCACTAAACCATGTCACACAAGGCTCTGTCCAACCTGGCCTTGAACACCGCCAGCAATGGAGCATTCACAACCTCCCTGGGCAACCCATTCCAGTGCCTCACCACCCTAACAGTAAAGAACTTCTTCCTTAGATCCAATCTAAACTTCCCCTGTTTAAGTTTTAACCCGTTACCCCTTGTCCTGTCACTACAATCCCTGATGAATAGTCCATCCCCAGCATCCTTGTAGGCCCCCTTCAGATACTGGAAGGCTGCTATGAGGTTTCCATGCAGCCTTCTCTTCTCCAGGCTGAACAGCCCCAACTTTCTCAGCCTATCTTCATAGGGGAGGTGCTCCAGTCCCCTGATCATCCTCGTGGCCCTCCTCTGGACTTGTTCCAACAGTTCCATGTCCTTTTTATGCTGAGGACACCAGAACTGCACACAATACTCCAAGTGAGGTCTCACGAGAGCAGAGTAGAGGGGCAGGATCACCTCCTTCGACCTGCTGGTCGCAGCAGAAAATGCATGCGTATCCATATGCGTATAATGTATCCGTAGCAAAAAATGCATATGTTGCTTGCACACCTTTGAGGAGGGTAGAAGCCAATTTAAGGGTAAGAAAACTGGAAAATACTGACTTTCTGTATTAATTCCCTTAGCTCTTACCTGATAAAGTATCTAGAAATACATTCTAATTTCCAGTCCTTTGATGGTGGAGGGGTGTGTGTGCATCCAATTTGGTTATCAGCTGTAGAGTAGAGCTATTCCATGCATGTAAAGTTGTTAGCAGGATTTCAGCTGTTTTGAAAGAATATAGTATAAGTTTGCCATTTTAATAAAATATATAGTAAAAAAATTTTACTTTTTAGCTTAGTTAACTCACACATGCAAACAAAATTTTTAAATTTCCACATATTTTTAATATATGTGTAAATTACAAATTATGTACAAATTATTGAATGTATATATATGTATATGGTTGCATTTACAGATACAGTTGCTAGCTGTATTTTAAATTGTAACAATATCTTGTTTGGATTTCATATTTGATCCATAATTCAGCAAATTTTGGAATCTCAGGAATCTAAAAAAAGATCTCAGGAAAGCTTTACTTGCTGACTTGACCTTGTGAGTCAAAAGGAGCTCCACTTCTGTATCAGCTGTAGTCCCATGCAGAAACTGAGACATACGTGTAGAGTATGTCTAACATCTCTAGCACCTATAATGAGAGGTATTCTATACACACCCATTAAGGACAAAGTTACACTGATGTTAAACTTGAGGAATTTTCTTTCGGTAGCCTGTGTTTTGACACCATTGTCAGCTTGCAGTTTCCATTGTAAATACTTAAGTCTCAAGTTCTGCTTTTGTACACTCTTTAAAATATTTACCAATCATGAGAAAAAACAAAAAAAAAGCAAGTTTTGTTCTGCCCCTTTCATTCACCATCTAAGCCTCCTTCTGGAAAAAAAACCAAAAACCACAAATGTTTTGCTTCTGAATTACAATATGGTTTGGGCTTTATCCCACTTTATCTGACATGTCTCTTAAATAATTTTAATATTCTTGGGTTTAGAGGAGTTTAGGTAAGCTGCCAGTGAACCTGTGTGTTAAGTGATAGGATTCAGTGTAATTCTGTTATTATTTACACTTCCCAAATACTTAACTAAAAATAGTGTCTTCATCCAGTAGAAAGCTAAACATCTCATGCTTTCTTAGTAAAATACATAGGCTGACATCCTGACAGTTATGTTCAAAATGATGAAATTAGTCACGTAAGATTGACAGAGGGGTGCTACTTGATGCGTTCTGAAAACATCTTAAAATTGAGCCATTTTTAAAATCAAGCAGAGTGAGCAAGAGGAACAGAGACTGATGAAGTACTGTTGGAAAGACTGAAAAAGGACCGTGTAATCCAGACTAGTTCAAGTAAAATTCTTCCTCTGAAGGGTGTAAAGGAACCAGTCTCCTGATCTTGAGATCTTGAAAGACGCGGTGCATCAGCAGAGTTATATCAGCACAATCTGATGTACCACGAGCTGTTAGATCAGTGCCCAGAGAGATGGAGAAACTGGTTAGAGGAGAACAAGGCTATACAAAGATTTAATGCAGAAGGGCAAAATGAAAATAAACTGGATATCAGAAAAAATGCTTTCTAAGAGTATCCAAAAATGCACAGTGATTCCTGTGAATATGAGTGTCCAGGGCAACATTTTGCACATGGTGCCTTTGGTCCCAATTCAGGCAAAACCATCCATTGACACTTAAGTTCCATTGATTTCAGCAGAGCTTAAGTGCTTTCCTGAATCAAGGCTAATTAAGTGCATCACATATAAATACTTGTGTGCATAAATTGTTTACAGGATTGGGGCTTTAGGGCTTGTCTAAACAGAGACACTCAGGAAAATTAATCCAAATTAACTAAAGGTATGAATTTAAAGTGGATTAGTTAAACCAGTGTGGACTGGGGTTTAATGTGGTTTAACTAATCCATTTTAAATTCACTGTTTTAATTACTTTGGATTAACTTTCCGGAGTGTCCCTGTTTAAGCAAACCCTTAGTGTATTCAATAAAGTCCCCAAATGAGTCAAAATTAAAATAGACCCCAAACTAAATAAATAGCAATTCTGCACTGGCAAGGGATGAAATCTTTAATTTTTACAATACCAGTGACTGTACCACCAACGTGCTGAGGAACAGCAGCAATGAGATCAAATTGCAGTCAGTGAACATGACAATGGAACTAAGCTGTGAAACTCCAAGCTGCATAGAAAAGGCTGGCCTGAGAAAAAAATCAGAATAAAAAAGGAATTTTCAAATCAATCTTGTGTACTTCGGCAATATTAAACTGCAATTTAAAAATAAAGATCAGATTTATTTCCACTTAAGCTGGCAAGACCAGTGGAGGTACTGTGGTTGCCAATACAGTCTGTGATGGCTAGCAAGGAAGCCAAAACTGGCAAGAGAAGTAAGATAAGCTTTATTTATGTAAATAAGAAACCATTTGTATTTAATAATAAGCTATTACTTCTGATTAGCCACTTAAATATGATATATAAATAAAGCACTCATAGACCAGTTGATATTATTATTTTGATAAATGAACATTTGTGTTCTTTTGGAAACTACAGTCTGATTCCCAGGGTAGCATTTGCTTAGAGTTTCACTGGAAGTGGTGGGACTTCATTAGGCTTTGTACTGGGGGCCAGCACAGCAACCAGACTCTTCAGGTGCATTGAAAGTGTAACGAGGACAAAATGTGAGATTGCTAACTAGACAAATTAACTGACTGCAGACTGATTATTATATTTTTTTTTTTTAGTAAATAAGTAAATAAGCAAATAATAAACCATTCATGACTACTCAGTTTGGCATGAAATATCAGACATTCATGGCCAGACACCCAGCTGGTGTAAGTGGGCAGATGGTCCTATCTTTACTTAGAAATGATAAGTTTGGGAAAAATTTTGTTGGATTTTTTTTTTTCAGTTTAAGCAAAATCTGTTCCTCTACTGAAAGTGACAATTCTTTAAATAAAAATATTGTTGAAAAAGGTTAGTCTTTTTGTATTTAAGTTGTGCAATTCTATTTTGATATTTGAAACTTGAAATGAGGCTAATACTGTCTATAGTTACACTGCTAAAAGAGCCTGTATCCTGACTGCTTTTCCAGCCCTGATTGGATATACACGCATCATGGTAATGTTATAGTGGTACTTCCATAAAATAAAACCTCCCAATGACTAAAAGAGCTGTTACCTTTTATAGTAACATGTGCTTAGTGCTTGGTAACCAGTGATCCTCACTGAAAGGGCAGTTTTTAACAATTCTCTCCCTTGCCCATTTACTTATAAATACTGAAAAGCTATTTGAAAGGGACCGGGATGATGCAGTTTCAGGCTCCCCCCTGCTGTGCCCGATCCCTGCACGGCAGCCTCACTGGGCATGGCCGTCCTCTGCAGTGTGACTGGTCTTCTCTTTAATTGCTGGCACTTGATAAAGGGGAGGGACTAAAGCTAGTTGAGTGAAGAAAGAAGCAAAGCAAGAAAATAGAAAAAGAAGGCAACCACACTGAAGGCAGGATGGGTGGGAGAGAATCTGGGTAGAGTGGCTGCCTGTTCTCCAAACTGAGGACAGAAGAGTAAACAAATTGAAAGTTCAAGCGACTTTACCTCAGACAGCTTTTTGAATCTTGTTCTGATGTCCAGCTCCTTCAGTAGTTTTCTTCATCTGCAGTTAGCTTTTTTCCTCAGTCCCTTTCCACATGTATTTTTATGGTCTTTTTTCTGAAAATAACCCCAGAACTGTTGTTCTTAAACACTTACGTGCCATGCCAATAATTATTCTATAGTCTTTTCACCAGCCTAGAAAATAATTGATGCAGAAGATTCAGCTTACATGGATCAGAATAACTGACTGTGCACACTGTTAACTAGTGTTCAGGTGGAGTATAGGTGGAAAAATGCAAAAGAGTGTTTATTTGCACTTTGATTTTTGTATTTCCAGAATTTATTTAATAAAAAAACACTCCATATATGGGTGAAAAAAATACACATTGACTTTCATTTATGCTGAAAATAACTGTTTCCCTAGTAAACAGAAAACAATAGTTCACATCCATGCCCTGTTTTGAAGAACTCTAACTTACTGCCTAAAAGAATTTGAGGGCAAGAGCACCTCTTTCATTACACTGACTCCCATTTGTTTTTTACAACAATTAAGTGCAAGCCCTACAGCCGCACAGCAGCTAAGATTTTTATGGCCCTTACAAGGGAACTGACAATTTTAAATTAGCGGAATATCATACACTGAGTAGTGCCAGTTGTTCATGGCACTGTTTCTCCATCCTGCAGCATTAAAAATGTGGTTTAAATTTTCCTTTTTCCTGATGCTGTATTTTTGTGGGCCAGACACTGGCGGAGTAATTGCCCTCTGGCTCTGCAAAGTGTACACAGGATCCTCTCTGCTCGAGCACAATCTTTTCTTCTCTGGTGATATGATGTAGCAGCATGCTCCTTCTCCAGAAAGGTGTCCTAGAAAAAGAAGGAAACTCCCTCTCTAAGGTGTTTTCAAAATAATATTACTTCTTATTGCTACAATTCCCATTCAAGGATTTTGCAAAAGCTTTAAATGTGTCGATGAATATTCACATTAGCCCTAACAAATATTTGTCAGTCATAAAGTGTGGGAAGGATGAATTTAGGAGTTCACAGCCATAAAGTCAATCAAAACCAAAGAATGCTTCTGCGGAATTTATCATATCCGTTAACCTCATTATGATAGTGATTGTCTTGGGTGCATTTTAGTGTAATAACCGGTGAGCGATTGGGAAGGAATGAAGCAACTGTTTCCTCTAGAACACTATGCAGGGCTGCCAGGGGAAGATCATCTTATTTCTGTTACCTCTGTAATTCTTTCCCCTGTGAGTGAACCAAGGCAACTGGCCCTGTTCCTCCCTGAATAAACTTTTGTTTTTTATTTGCTGACTGGGCCAGCATAAAACAATGGAAAAAAAAAATCACTTTGCCAGTGTGAAGACTAAGGACACCTACCATTATTCGTCTCTATACTTCTGCCCTTTTTGAACAGCTGTTCATTCTTTCTGTTGGTATCAGTTGGGGATTTAAGTAATATATTGATAAGTTCATGTGGGAAACTACAGAGAAAATCTAAGGGCATATATCTACACATAGCAGGGCAGGGCATAAGGAATAAACTCAATAACATAAAGTCATTAGGTTTTTTCAACTTGGCTCTGAATTCTAACGGTTCCAAAGTGGTGTAAGTTGCTTCTTTACAGCAAGGAGGCTGGAGCTGGGGACAAGGGAATGGCAGTTGATGTTGTATGCTTTGACTTCAGCAAAGCCTTTGGTACAGACTGCTGTAATCTTCTTACCACTGGACCACTTATTTACGTTTTTTTCAGCACTGTGATACTGCATCTGGAGTAGTGTGTCTAGTTTGGGGCTTTCTGGTAAAGGAAGGGTGTTGACATACTGGAGGCAGTCCAGTGGATGCCACTATGCTGGTTAGGGAGCTGGAGAACATAATGGACTAAGAGAGGCTGAGAGAGATGGTCCTGTTCAGCCTTAAAAAGAGAAGGGGAGACCTTATTGCTGTCTGTAATGACCTGATCAGAGGATACAGAGAAGACAGAAGTAAGCTCTGCTTGGAATTGCACAAAAATAGGAAGGAAGGCAACAGAGGCAAGTTGGAGTATGGGAAATTCTCATCAGATACTAAGATTTTTTTTTTTTACTATTACATTGGTCAAATTCTGGAAGAGGTTGCTCAAAGAGGATCTCCATTCTTCCAGGTATTCAAGACTGAGCTAGACATGGCCATGAGCAACTTGATCTAATTAGACCTATTTGAGTAGGTGGCTGGACAAGACAACTCCCAGAGGTCCCTTCCAACCTAAGTTATTCTATGATTTGTTGCTTTTCTTTACCAAAAATAATAAAAGTTCAATTTGTTATAAAAGCACAAAGAACATATCTCTTACTTTGCTATTCCTTTGTGAAATGCACTAATTCATTGAAACCATTGAAAATGAAAGTATTCCTGAGATCACAAGAAGTCAAACTGCTAAACATTTTTTAAATGTCTCTCAATAGAAAAGTTTTACAGTGCCCTTTTTTAAATACTGACTTCAAACCATGATTTGTGCATTGAGTTTTATTAGCAGTCAGTAACCAAACATGAAGACCTGATCCTGCATTGCTGCCACCATGCTGAATGAGGCAGAAATAAAACAGCACACTGGAAATTAGATTAAAGGCCAAGTCTGCAACTGTTATTGAAATCCAATAACTCAAACTGTAGTCTTGCCAGCAGTTAATAGTCCCCATGGTGCTAAATAATCATAAAGCTTGAGAGTATCTACTATTGTTCCAGCACACCAGCAAGATGCAAGCATCCCTGCCCCAAGAGTTGTAAACCAAAAGCCATTCTCCCATCAAAGGGCAAGTTTTCTTGAGGGGGGACTGATACTTAGGTAAAGAATTGGTAATGTCTTCTATGACCTTTTGTAATTCCTTCCTCTACCTTTACCAAGTCTACACAAAAACCTTGGAAATGACAATCAGTTTCTTTTTGAAAAAATGCAAGTCTCAAACTGTAACATTAGCAGATGAAGTCAGGTAGTTCAAAGACACCACACAAAGGACTTCCTTTTAGCTGGTGTAAATATATCCCTTTAAGTTGTGACCCATCTCCAGACAATGTGTGTTGTTATCCTAATCTTGAACACTATTGCTTTCAACTTCCCCAGACAGTTTTTTCATGTTACTTCAAAGGAAAATGAGAACAAGAGAAAGAAGGAACTTGAAGGTTTTAAGCTTGATAGAATGTGCTTGATTCTCCTTTACTACCAATTTCATCCTGAGGAGAAGAGCGTGGGTCAGTTTTAGGGAGTTGTGTGTAACTCTAAGAGTCATAAAGAGACCAGGTGTCCTGTTCTTAGCATAAATCTTTATACAGGATGAAGCAAAACTTCTTCAAGCAACATCAGTGAAAGGTAGGTGAGTTAAAAGGAAGAGACTTGAACATCCATGTTCAAGCATTGTCACTGTGTTCCTGAATAGCAAATGCTTAATTGGAAGAACTTCTTCACCAGATTTGTTCTTTTTAGCCAAACAGTGCAAGTGGGAACAATATGAAAGTGACCAAACGCAGTTAGTCTTTTTTGGGCTGTCGGACTTCTCAGTCAGACTTACCAGTAAGGAAGACGTGAATAAAACTGAATCTTCACTTACTGAGGTCTCTGTAGGCTACTGTTTGGCTATTAAGTTCAGCCAGAGGTGGGTTTACTCACGAATAAGAACAAATTCTTTGGGAGATGATATCACATTAATGAATGTTTCTTTGAAACAAATGTTGATTTTGAAGACTTAATTCAGTGAGAGCTTTCACTCTGAAGAGCTGCCTGTTTAAGACACTATTTCAAACAAATCTATATAGTCCTGCCAATCATGCTGCTTATACAGTCTTTCAGTAGCTACTGCAGCTACCAGTTAGGGAAGAAGAAAATATTTTGAGCACAGCTAGTAGTAATGTTAAATACCTTGTTCGTGTCTGTGGTAGGAGTCTCTCTTAATGTAACCTGTCTGATCTCCATGATTATTTTCTCACTACCTTGCTTTTTCTGCTAACTAAGCATTTTGGTATTGTCAGAAGTGAGAAAAAAGAGGCTGACAGCTGAACAATCACAAAGACCTTTTCTCTTGTTTCAAAATGGGAATGATTTCAGTAATATTATAGGGACTACTTAGCTCCATTCAAAAAAAATGTAAAAGACTGTGGCATGAAGAGGCCAAGTGCTTTAAGAACAGCATTAAAAAATTGGGTTGGACAGCCATCACTGCCTGGTGCCACTGAGGTCTGGCTGTTCCCAATGTCTTTTGGACCATGGCCAACCTCTTTATTCCAATGTTAAGGAAAAGATAGATAAGACTCAAGTTTTTAAATTTTCAGTTCCCAAATTTGGCTATCATCTTCAGAAGTTTCAGATTTATGTAGTCTCATAATGTGCCCTGGAGAGATCACATACCTAATTCTTCTTGTTCATTATCATCCCTTGTTTTGTATAAAAAGTTGTTATGTTGAGATTTCTCTTCCCCTTTTATTAAGGCAGTTAACCATTTACCAGTTTTATATGAATTATCATAGAAAAATTTATTTGCTCTATAAAAATAATTGGCTTTTTTAACAGCAATATTATTCAATAGTGCCTTAATCTCTAGCAATTCTACATAAGCTTTTTACTATGGGATTTTTGATGTTCTAATTTTTTATTGTTAGCTTTGCTAATAGCTCAAATTTTTCTTGCCTTTGGCATTTCCTAATTTCATGACATACACCTAAAATCCAGCTTCTAAAAGTCATTTTGAAAACCTTCAGTACATTATATGAAGCAGAGACCAAATTAAAATTTATATATTCCTTTATTTTAGTTTTAATGGCTATTAGAAATTCTTTATTCTTAAGTAATAGAGTATTGAATCTCCAATGCAAACCATTTTTATTCTCCTCCCTTCAAATTATCTTTATTAATTCACTGCTATATGATCAGATAAAAGGAGTCCATGCACTTTAATTCTCAGTTTACTCCCAAACAGGTTTTTGTCTTTGCAAAACGATGCCTTGTCTCAGACACAGAAAAGGAGTCTGAACTTACTTCGTTTACGTCAGTGAGCTACTTACAGGTTTAGGAAATAAAGCTGCTTATCTTCATGTTTGTAAATTTGAGTATTACAATCATTTATTTTCTTTATATTTTCAACTACGAAGTCTCCACCTTACATTCAACTTTCAGCTGAACTTAGGTAATTTTCTTGCAGATTTTCTATTGCATGTGCATAGGACAAGCTGATGGGAAGATTCTGCCACCTTTTTTATATTGAAATGTGAGCAGCAGAGCTCCTCTAGAAGTAAAGCATTTTTGAATGTACACCGTAGTCATACAGCCTAGTCTCATGATGACAGCAAGTCCCTCAGATAGTTGGAGTTCTTCACTGTATCTCCAAATGAAGGACCTAGATACTGGAATTTACTCTCTGCTTTTAAAAGAAATTTTGTACCAGCTGGTTTATATATATTTTAAAGAGATGAAATCAAAACCCACCCCACTGTTGTATTGAATAGATTTATGCAATAAGTGCCACTTATAATCAGTTGTAAATGAGTAAGATACTTTTCTCTCTGTATAGAGCTCCTTTGTGAAATTTAGCTAAGGCAAAACATTAAACTATATTGTATTTTTCTCGTTTCATTTGGTATTTTTACCAAACAATTTTGCTGTTTGAATTATTAGTATTGTCACTTTGTTCCCTTATTCTTTTGGTGGCACAATTAGGTTTGTAATATGTATTCAGATTATTATAAATATCAAAGCAGTGTGAGATGAATGTGGACAAATAAGCTCTATATGATAAAAATGTAACCACTCTTAGGAATAAGGCATATTTCATTTCAAAGGCTGCTTAGTAATATAGAACTTGGTCATTCTGATGTAAGTTTCACATTTAAAGGTAGACTAACAAAGTGTTTATTTTAATCAGCTTGTCCTTTGGTGGAAAAATAAACATCAGTTAAAAGGCTATCAGTCTGACAAAATTCCTTAAATGTTAATTTGGAAAAAAAAGCACTTCTTTCACTGTCATAGGTTTGGTTGAACTGATGTTTCACAAAGCAACTGTAAAAGAAGCTTTCCCAGTATGTTTCAAGATCTTTTTTTGTTTTCTGGGGTTTTGTTTGTTTGTTTGTACTTTCTGTGGTTTTGTGGTTTTGTTTTTTTGGGGTTTTTTTTGTATTTTTCTTGCTGTAGTGCTTACTGCCTGGTGTTTTTTTGCTTGCAAGACAACAGTTATAACAATATGACACAGGTATTTTTTACATAGCTGCCTGTTTTCTGGGGACTGCTTTAAAACTGCTGTGATAAATCCCAAACTGGCATAAATCTCTGCAGATAGGTTTCTTGGTTAAGTATTCATACCAATTTACAGTTGGCACCTTTGGCTGTATGGCCCATGAAAAATTGTTGTTCCCTGTTAGAGTCATCCTCCCCTTCCCAGTAGCCATCACTGATCGAGAAGGGAGGAAGCCATTATACGTATGTTGGCTGTGGTGGTGCAGAGCTGTGTAGGGCTGCTTTGTGACCTGGTAACTCCTGTAACCCTTTTGTACTTTGTGCACTATTTAAGACTCCTGTCTCAGGAGTTTTCATCCAGACTATAATGTGTATATAAATTTAGAAAATGCAGGCGCATAGTAATGAGTTAAGGGAAACTAAACTCTGCACAAGTTAATAAACTGCTATCAGCTTCTGCAGTTGTATTATTCAGACGTATTATTACATGCTGCCTAAGAGCAGGAACACTTTATGTTGGAAGGAGTCAAAATAAGATGGAGTACAAAAATACAAGATAAAGAAAATGACCATGAAATTACCATCAGGTGCTTGGACCAGTTGAGTGGCAGTATGTGCAGGTTTCTACATGTTTGTTTGTTTTGGACAAAGTCACATTAGAGGAATGGAAAGTATCTTACTGACTTTGGATCATGTCCTCTGTGAGGAAAGCTAGGTACAGCCTCTTGTAAAAAAGTTCTTAAAGCCATGGCCCTTTTGTCTTTTGCTTGGAATCAGTGTAAAGTCATAATGTGCGTAAAAGATAAAGTGACTGAACAGTGGCAGTAGTGGCAATAAAATGTTATTACTGCACCTGAAAACACCCATTTGTGATAGTAGTGTAGGGTGACTACACTTTAGTAGGCATGGCATATATAGAATAGATTGTTCCAAACTTAAGAGTACATTTATTTGAGCTTGTCTCTTTGTGACTAGGTACTATTCCATATTCTGTCTTGAGCTGTTAAGTGCTGGTGCACTGTGTCTGTGATTTATTGTTCTCATAATCGGTAATATGTCTCATATGTGTATGCTTTCTTTTTCTTAGCTGTTGTCTCTGATGGTCATATTAAAAAATCTTTTCATGGCTTTGTGGCTTGCACAGCCAGTCTGCATTTTTACTTTTTTATATTCAAAATGTTTCCCCCTGCAAATTGTTCAAAACTTGAGATTAAACTGCATGAGAGGTGGAATGACACCTAAAAAATCATGACATACATTGGAATGCCTAGAGTTCAGCATGTGGAGAGAGAAAGGGGGGGAAACTAATTTACTGGTGTGAATCTCCCATGCTTGTTGAAGGCCGCTATCATCAATGTTTGCCCCAGCTGCCCATGAGCCATACCTCTGCAACCATGATCTCTTTACCCATTTCACCATTAATATGACTTGTTTTCAGTTGTGTGTGTTGACAATGTGTGAGTAGTATCTGCTGCCTCATTTGCTTAGCATAAAAAACTCCTTATTCTACATCCAATTGGTGTTTTGTGGTCAAGTTGTCACATAGGGTTAACTGGGTGACGTACAGCGCTGAACCACAGACTGCCTGTTTTAAGGCTTCTGGAGTTGTTAGCAAGAGTTTTCCCACTCTTAGATGCAGCTTGGTAAAACAGCAAGTCTGCTGAACAGATTTTGTCACCTGACAAAATATACATCCTATGCAATTGACTGCATAGTAGGTGTCCAGAAGACAGAAGTTCAGATTCTTCTACAGCACAGAGGTAACTGCTACCCTTTCATTACTCGAGCTTTCTCACTCACTGCAACACCAGCTGATTTTTGTTTGCAGAAGAAACTCACTTAGGGGAGATGGAGATATTGGGTGCCTTTTGTGCTGCTTTATTTGAGAAGAGATTTTCGGTGCATCTTTTCATTCCCCTCCTTTTTACACTACGGGGGACGAAATACTCAGTGTGTTCATTGCCTGCCTGACTTCCCTCTGTTCTATGCACTGTGGTGTGTAATTAACAAGCGACATGCCTTTTATACAAAGGAAAAGCAATAGGTGGACTACATGGCAATTTTCTAGTATGCAACTGTGTTTCCAGTGCTGTGCACATTGCTGCTGACACCTTTACAAATATAATAGTATGAATTTAACACACCGACAGAAATGCAAGGAAAAGGCAAAACCATGCTGGCTTCTTCAGTGCTAGAAAAACAACAAATTAAAATGTTTGGCAAACAGCGAATAAAACTCATAGGGAAAAGACTTGTACTTCCAAGTTTCTCAGGGTACATCAAGCAATAAAGATTAAGAATTTATTACAGCTTTGTGTTCTCATTGTTATCTTTATCCCTCTGTCTCCTTCCCCACCTAACTCCATTAAGCTTGCTTATAAAGTTATCAATAAAAGAAACTCCATGTACAAGGAAGGAATGCTAACAAACTGTTCCTTTTGTGTCCAAAATGTGGCATAATTGCATCAAGTTACTGTGAACTTCAAATAGTTTACTGACAATGTTTCTGTGAGAATGGTCAAGTTTTTATAAGCTCTAGTGTTTAAAGGGCAAAGTTGAAATTGGCTGAGTAGGTATATAAATTCAAGTGTTATGAATAAGTATTTTACTAGTTATGAAAATGAGCAAATATGTGGAAAGCATCAGGTAGCAAGCATTACAAGTTGCCATGCTTGGCAATATGGAACCATACTTTTGCTTAACCTTGCTGTAACAAAGGTAGCAGAGTTTCTGCCCATTTTTAAACAGGGCAAAATACCCCCTAGAAATGAAGGATTGGACCAATCCATTTATCTGTATCATGGGATCAGTGAGCTAGGAAACCTTCCCCCCTGCCAACTAGATGGCATTGGTACAACTGTATGTAGATAACAGAGAAGAATCCCCAAAAGATATGGCAAGTAAACCATAATAGATTCACAGCTTTTTATTTACTCATATGAGTAGTTTGACTGATTACTTGCATGAAGGAGATGGCCTGGGTTTGGCCCAATTAGAGCATGTTGTTTCTTAAAATTCCAACAATAACATTCCTACACATTATTTTACAGAGCTCTTGCCTGGGGGCCCAATCTTGTCATCCTTCCACACACAGCATTTCTATTGAAGTCAGGATCAAGAAAATTGTAAACCATACAGCATAAAAAGACATGCTTGGTTTATTTGGCACTGGAAAGCTTTACATACAGGCCTTTGGGTGCCATTCTGCGATTTTGACTGAGGCAAAATGGGCAACAGGGGAAGGTTAATGTATGAGTATTATCAAAATTATAATAAAGAGTATGTAATTCTGGTTGGAGGCAACCAGCATTGACCTGTAAGTATTGGAATGCACCCTCTGAAATGAAAACTGTTCTTTGAAGATTAAGGCTGATTCTTTTCTCATGACCTCATCCTCAACCTCTTCCAGGCTGGCCAAGCGGCATGGATGGCCAAGTAGCATTGGATGCTTACAATCAACTGCACTTTGCAAGAAAGCAGTGTGGTAGTGGTTCTTTCAAAAATGCCCCTAGCCATGGTTTCTCACACTTTTGTTACCTTTGAGTTGCACTTTCGGAATATGCCTCAGATGAGGCTGCCCTGAAAACCTTTGGGTTGCCTGTGACTAGATGCTGTGTCTGTTTTGCAGGGGACAATGTTATGCTTAGTACCAGGATCTGTTATCAGATATCTAGAGGAAGAAGAGGTTGGTCTTGACCTACAAGCCATAAATGATTCTGAATTAACTGAGAAATTCTGTTTTCCTGCTTGAGCTTGTCTGAGATGTTCATGTGTGCCATGAACATACTTGCAGGGATGTATCATTTCAGAATTTGTCAGGATCAAATGCAACAGGATTATTTCTTCCAGTCTTTTCTTGAAGTGTCAATATGTGGCCTGAGAAAAAGGACAGATGAAGCTGAAGTGTGAGAAATTACATCATTACACTTCTAACTTATTTTTAAGAGGACCAGGAAAATTCTAGGCTTATAAATATACTAAAACACCTCACAAGTGTCTAAATAGTCAGTTTGGGTTTTCCAGTTCTCTGAGTGGTTAGAAGTTTATAAAATTCCTTTTTAGTTTCATTCTCATTATCTCTTCTATTTTACTTTTATTCTACATGTTAAGAAAAAATGTATGGCAAACAATGCCTCGAGCTTTGCAGCACAGTTAGGAACCAGGTTTCTAAATGCCCCAGTTAATATAATGTATAATGTTGCACTCAGCAGCAACTCATCTGATTGAAATAATTTGACTGAAATTAAACTATTGCTACTAAAATTTATGTAAAACTAATGAAAAATTTATTGGTTTATGAAATCCTTGCTTTTATCCAGGACTAACAATTCCTATGCAACGCTAGTGATCCTCCCACAAATAGTTGAGAGGAAATAAAATATAAGGGAGTTCATCAGTTCATATTCCCTGAGATCCTCACAGTTACTCTTCTTTGTGATCCAGTCTTTTAACTTTTTCATGACTTTAATCTTAAAAAATAGATTTTTAATTAAATTCAGAGCTATTATTCCCCTTTAGGGGAGGTGGGAAAAACAAATGCAACTCTCTTGCAGGACCTCTGAGCATAACACTTTCCCTCTCTTTACAGTTCATTTTGGCATTTTTATATATCTTCTGCTAATAAAATGTAATGATTTTCATCTTTTACTTTGACATCTGAGTCTGTATCTTTTATCTGTTGTTTACAGTGTTTCAGCCCATAAATAAATCATATGACAAAATAAATTACTTAATCTTGTGTTTTATTTGGAAACACATTAAAGCCTAGCTTTGGTGGGAAAAAATCACTTTACACCTTACAATTGCTTATATACTTTTATGACTTTTGTGTCACGTTCAAATACTATCAAGGTGTCATATCAATACCAATTGTTCACAAGAGCCGCATTTTAAACCTTTCAAGTTTTCTGATAGAGTTTGATAGGAATACTTTGAAATGAAAGTACATCTGTCTTTGGCAAATGGCATTTTCAGTTCTGAGTGATTTTTATATATATATATATATATATATATATATATATGAAGTTACAGTGTATTACAAAAGTGATATTAATCCTCAGAACTTTCTTCAAATCAGTATACATGTGATTATAATAAAGTCTGTTTATCCAGCCCCCGGTATCCAGGGCTGCTTGTTGTCAGTATCTGTTTTTTTTTATCCACCATGATTATATATATATATATATATATTTACTTATTCTGCATATTTCCAAAATTGTTCTTTTGTATTTTTGTCATCTGTGTAACTTGTAAAATAAATAGTAGTGCACCAAATTTCCGGCTGTATTTTTATTCTCGATTTCTTTTAGACACATTTCACTTCAGCAATGAGGAATAAATGATAAATACTTTCTCCACTGTTGTTAAAAGAACAAAGTCTATAACCTCAGTACATTTATCAAGCTTTTACCTGGTCGAAGAAAATTAAATCAAATTGCAAATAGTTGCTTGCATATCTCTTCTGGAAGCTTCTTTCCTTCACAAATGCCTCCCACAAAACTATCTTTCACACAGAGAGTGTGCCCTCTTTTCTTAGGTTAATTGCTGAAATATGACGTGGTTTGGTTTCATTCTTAGTAATTTCCAGATTCTATTCCAGGACATTTGGGATAGAGCCCAAGAGCTTAGCATGTTTTCCTTTTTTCATGGTAAAATTGTGCAAATATGCATTAGAGTGTGAAAACAAACAGTCTAATACATTTTTGCAAAGCTCTTTATGTTTACTGTTTATTGCAGATACCAGATCCTAATTAAAATGCGCTAACAAAAGCCAAGATACAAAGAACAAAGATATAACGAAGCCTCATCTTTTAAAAATATTTATGATTAATCCCAGAGGACAGTGTGTCATATGTCATTGTTATAAAATTCAAGTGAGTTAACTACATCTTTGGAGAGGATATAGTGCCAAACTCTGTATCCAATCCATAGAAAAATAATCATATCATGGTCATGTTTTCTAAAGAATAATCTTCTTTTCAGATCCTATAATGGCATCCGGCTACAACCTCTCTTGTTTATGGTTCTTTGAGCTTCTCAGTGAAAACTTCTTGAATAGGTTTTTAAACATCTTGAAATGCTTCCTCTTACTGACATTTGCCTGTAAATAGGTCTCTGTCATTATTAAAAAGGGATGATTTAAATTTGATCCCAGAAGACATACTTAAGCAAGAAATTAACTTAATATGCTTGTTATTCTGTGTGGAAACAAGTTACTGCTTGATTTAAAAAAAAAAATCCTCTGTTCAAGCCTTTAGAGATCACATTTTGTATTCATTTTGGGTGACCATACTTGTGGTGTAGCAGCTGGTGCCTACAGCAAGGTAGAATTGCTGTGGTCCTGTTAATTTTTCGGAACTGGAGATTAGAGAACTCATGCAAAGCAATTCTGTTTTCCTGTACACCATGGTACCCAGCTTCACAAAGCATAGAAACCGGGAATGTGCATGGATTAGGTGTATTAACAAACAGTAACTGATCAATCTGTTCACAAACTGTGAATTCACTGACCAGAAATTAAAGTGGATGTCTGCTATGCAACAGTCTGCGGTGGTGTCATAGCATTTGAACAACCGTTTACTGAATAGCTGGCACCTTCCTCTCCCCTTAGTATTCATGTTACTTCTTCCCATATAAGTTAAGCACTAAGGCTTTAGGAAAGAGATTTGTCTTCTACATATGCTAGGTGATGAATGCCTATAAGGGGTAATCAGCTGAGCACATGCTTTAAGATTCCTCTTCATCTGGTGGAAGGCAGAGGGCAGTGCTGGTAGCGAAAGATACTTCCCTGTGTTAGGCAGGAAATGTTATACCACTGGCTTGTATTTCTTTGAAACAGAGCAAAGAGGCAGAGGTCAACACTGGAAAATAAGCTTTGTAGGAGAGACTTGATTCCTTACTGGTGAATCGGAAGCGAACACGGGAATGCTCTATGGAGATCCATTTGTGCTTGGTTAGGCTGGCTGCCCAGTCACTGTCTGAGTGCTTTCATGTGAATTTCTATTTCTTCAGAAAATTCAAACATTACTAGGACTTCATTCTGCTGCTCAGGATAACAGAGTTCACACTGGAAGGTCTTCTGGATCTTCTTTGTGTCTGGATGCTGCAGTTTCCTCAGGTTTTACGCTTACTACTTTTCATTCAAAGACTTCAAGTAAAACATTTTCAACATGCTGTTTTCAAAACATCTTGGGCACTATTGTTCTTTCCCCATCCATGTATCAAATTCTGTTACATGAGATTGTTCCTTTCATACAGCAGCTGGTATCAATTAACACTAAGTTATATTGGAATCTTGAAGAAGTTGTACCACAAACTCTGCCTGGTTTATGTTGAGATTGTTTCATAAATTAAAAAATGCTCAACCTCCTGAAAATAAGAATCTAACCTAAGCAGACACTTCTTCCCTCCTTGTTTTGCTTTGTTGTAGTAAGTAGCTAATAACCCATTATTTTGTTGCATAAAGTACATGTTCAAGGAAACTTAGTTTGTGTTTCTATTGTTTCCATAATCTCAGTTAAACAAGTGCTAACCCTTTCAGATGTTGCATGGAGTGGGCTATTTGGAAAGACTAACGGCATCCATTTTCTCCAGGTTCCCTTCAGAGACCACAAAGTGCGACAGGCTCTCCGGGGTCAGGGAACCGCTGAATTAACTCTCTAGGGAAGTGTTTTTCTATCCATTAACTACAAAGGAAATTTAGGGAAATTTGACTCACTTGGTTAAAATTCACCCTTGAGTATACTTCTCACAGTTATATCGGTATAAAGGAAGAGTGACTTGTACTTCAGTTAAGAAACATGGAATAAATACTTTTGAATGAAATTGAGTATTTTCTAATGTAAAAAATAATTTTCTGAAAGGGGGAGTGTGTATGAGAAGTATTTGCTAGTGGGTTGACTGGCAGACTAGTGTGAAGCTCCTCAATTGAAATTGTGGGTAGGTTAAAAAGGTATTTAGGAAATTAAAGAGGTTTTCAGCTTTACTTTGACAGTACTGTAACATCCTTGTGATCCAGTCAGCTCCTCATCAGCCAGGGCAGCTCCAGGCACCCTGCTGCTGAGAAGGTTGAGGTTGTGCTCTTTTATTTGAACTACAATCCCTCTAATAGAGGTTCAAGCTTGTATTGTCATTAGCGTTATCTATCCCAGAGACATAGATCAGCAGCCTGAGCCTGTCCCTGGCCTTGCAGAAGACATTTTCTGTTTTAATGCAATGTGATTTGTCAAATAAACTCTATATGGTTTCTTCCTGTAATGGGGGTGTAGTATATTCTTTTCCTATCCCAGATGCATCAAAGGTTTTAATTCTTAGTTAGGTTTTAATTCTTTATTGCTCACCAGGTGTAACTGAATATACAGTATGAAAAAGGAGAGATTCATTTTTTCTCTGTGCAGGAAAGCCTCTGATGTGATTATTTTTTCTGCTTTTTTTTCTTCTCTCTCAAAACTTTTGGGAGAAAGTAAAAGATATGGAACTTGCATATTTTTTCCCCCTTGATGGAAATTGTTGGGTAAAAAAGGAGTGAGGGCATTGAAATTCCATGATAGATGCAAAGAGTTTATACCTCCTCCTCACTCTCTCTTCCCACTTTCCATTTTGCAGGTACACTTTGGACCTGTGGAATTAACACCTTTATTTTTTGCTACTGAACATTGTCTTCTTTCTGAACTTGGTGGCTACTCACCCAAAGTGTGGACACAAATGGGAGGCTGCTATTCAACACAGTACGTATCTATGCCACAGTAACAGAGCTGTATTGTTATATGTGAAATGCAGGCTAGCATTCGATAGGTGGCATTTGGCATGTGAAAAGCCACAGTACTCCGCTAATGGCTCCTAAAAACAACTGTTACTTGGCAAAACTAGTAAGTACAATGGATGCTATTCTTGTGGTATAAAACCCTGAGCCACAAATTCCATCAGAAGAAGTCAGCACCTTGTAAGACTGTAAAACCCTGGTATGAGCTTGGCATTCAAGTGCCATTGGATAGTCTGTTGAAGGGAACACACTAACAGTTTAATTTGGACCTGATAAAATCTTACAAGGTTTTGGGTTTTGTCTTCTCTTGTATGTGCCCTTTTTGATCTTGCTAATAAAAATAAAAAAAGAAAACTGTAAAGAGAAAAGTACCTTACAAAAGTACGTGCTTGGACTGACTCAGGCACAATTAAGCTAGAACATGCTAGTCTTAACCTGCTGAGCTGTGTGTGGGTGTAACAGCATGAACAGAATTTGACACTCTCTACTGCCCGATACCACTGAAATATCTATGCAGAGTGATAAGCAGATAACAGATTGTCAGCCTTTTAGCTGAATTTCCTATTTTCGTTGGTGTAAATCAGACTCTTGCTTTCCCCCCCCCCCACTTCTTGTTCTTCACCCTTTCCCTCTCCTTTGAGATATCCTGAATCCTTGCTGGAACTCTGCCAAGTCCTTCACAGCCTGTGTCATTCATCTCTTTACATCCTTTCATTTCTTAGGCTTTGTCTCATACCATCCTTCTAACCAGAGTTCCAACTTCTTCTTTGTGTGCAGGCGTCACTGAGGGCATACTTTCCTTCCTTCTTTCAGCTTTCCTGGGAGCTCAACACATTGCCTCGGTGACACTTGCATCCTATGTTAGGCTGGGAAATGAGACTCCAGATTGAGACCACCCCCATGTCAGGTGCCCAGCTAATGCTTTGCATAATGCATGCCGTGTTCGCTTGCAGGATTCTGATGGAGAGATAAGTAGCCTTCAAAAATACTCAGAAGATTTCATAGGGGCATTGCTTAAAACATATGGGCCTTACATTAGGGCCAGCCAAGAAGGACACATGATTGCTAATTTGTATATGTATCTATTATTATTATTATTATTTTATTATCTATTTGTATCTATTCACATTTTTTTGTCTCATTGGACAAATCAAGCCTTATGAAGAAACACAACAAATAATGAAAAGGACTAAATTTTCCCTTTATATACCTATAGAGGAGCCCTGGAAGTTGGCTAAGTTGAGGGTTGTATATACATGTTCTAGAACAGAATTTGGCCCACTTAATTCTGGGATGATGATGTGCAACTTTAACCAGTTTGAAAGCAACAAAATTTGAAAAGTATGCTAAGGGCCAGATAAACTTCTGCATTTCCAAAAAGGGACAAATAAGAAGCAATGTTCCTTCCCTAATGCATAATTTCTCCTTTTCTAGTGTAAAATATAGTAAATTACTCCAAACACAAACTAATCATCAAGAAGGCAACAATACTGTTAATGGTTTAAGCATAGTACTCAGGCTGACTTTACTCTGCCTTATGGAAATATCAAAGCCATTTTGATTATACTCAGAGGTTTAATATAACTATTAGAACAACAGCTACTCTATTGGTGTTACACCATTACATTTGTTAAGTTGGTCCAGCACTAGAACTATGACTCTTATTCTTTCAGTTGCGTTTGTGAATGTTTTGTTTAAGTTTGCGTAATTGAAGTCTTGTGGGAAGTAAAGTCATTGTTCATCTGCTTATTTCAATCTGTGCTGGGAAAGCCAATTTTCTCTTGTTAAATTATATTTCTAATGTTCAACAGGGATACTTGCTGTCATGCCTTGCTTTCTTTGAAATACGTTCTAGCTGGATCTCCAAACTGTCTTATTACCCCCTGATGTTTCAGCAGCAAGGTGATCAATTTAGATTGATCTTACCCCACTTTGGACATCTCAAATCCTTAAACCGAGATAATCTGAGAGGGATGTAAAACTGATATTCTGTAATGTGGGTAATACAGAGCTATTATCTAAGCACAAGAATAAGAATGAAGCAGATTTTTGTGTTCTTTCTTAGTGAAGCTGCAATCTCATATCCATGACCCTACTTCCTTTGGTACAACATTTTCCACAGCTGTGTTGCTCGTGGCTCTTTAAACGCCATTACAGACAAAGCA
Organism: Psittacula echo; assembly: GCF_963264785.1. Classification (NCBI taxonomy): domain Eukaryota; kingdom Metazoa; phylum Chordata; class Aves; order Psittaciformes; family Psittacidae; genus Psittacula; species Psittacula echo. Next base: position 19,625,200 of record NC_137737.1, read on the forward strand.
AAAACCTTCACCATAATGGTGAGAAGAGCAAATCTTGACCTGAATATTTTTCCAGAATTAATGACATTTTTCTTGCTTGCTGTGTCAAAAAAACCAAACCAAACCAAAACCCATCCTGCCACCCAGACCATGTTTTCTTTGGCAGAACATTACAGCTTACAGTACTTGGGAACTCCTGGTGAGAACATTTTTAAGACTCTAATCACTTTTCTTCAGTACCTAATTGAGGCCAGAATCTTTTGGAAGTATTTTATCAACTATCATATAAATGCAACCACCTAAAAAATAGGCAGAGACAATGTAATTGTACAATATCATAATATTTTTATCTCATGAACAGAGGGGCAAATCTTTGGTCCAGGCATAATGAAAAAAAAGAGCAGCCTTAGTGAATGAAAAAAAAGCTAATCTAAGTCCCCCTGAAATTAATGAATAGCTTTGTATCAGGCTTCTAATGCACAGAATAAAAATCTGTCTTTGTTACTGTTTGACTGCTGAAAATATTTTGTGTATTTTGAAAAATGTGGATTATTGAGTTTTATGGTAACTTTGGAGCTGACCCTGAGTGTTAATAAGTCTTATTTCAGAACATGTTTGCATGGAAAGTAGCCGACTGTGCAGTGAAGCCATGTGAATGTTTGGGGATGGAGTGGGAGGATGTGCTTTGCTTTTTGTTGTTGTTGTTTGGTTGCAGGGTTTTTTTCTGATTAGCATTTAAGGCATATGAGATGCCATAGGCATTCTCTTAAGACATTTAAGGAGATATCATCTGAATCCCTTATTTTCTCAGGGTACTGAAGGAGAAAGTATTGATTAGTGCATATGCGGGAATTCACATCCTATTTGTAGAGAGCTAATAAAAAAATAAAAAGTCTGTAGTCCCAGTAGAGTTTCAGCAAAAGTAATGGTAACAATAATGACTTTCCTACAAACGCTTTCACATGTTTGGAGAATTTTCTGTTCTCTTTTAATAGCTATTAGGCTTGTTATGCCAAAGTGTGTAGGCTTAAAGGAAATTAAAATGAGAATATGTACAATGTTGTACTATAGTTATACTATTTCTGGAATTTCGTGATCTAGATTAACAAACTCTCTTAATTCTCTGTCCATGCCTGCATTGATCAGCTACAGACAGTATCCCAAATTCAGCCTCTCAGTTTGAAAAGAAACAGACAGAAAATACTGAGAGGAATGTAACACAAGTAGCCAGTAGCCATGAGATTTGCTGTGTGTAAAAGGCTTTTAAAAGATCTGTGTGTATCATAAGCCCCTGAACAGAACTTAGGCAGATTTTGAAAGGACCTTCTGTTGCATGGGAGTAAATTTCAAACACCCACAGAAAAATGTTTCTGGATGCTGCTCATCACAGGTCATGTTTTTTAGTCTATTTCACCACTGTAGCCCAGAGACACTGTTTCCTCCTTCCCAAGAATAATTGAGCAAAATACTTCAGATCTATTATTGAGTACATTTATTTCATGCTGAGACGAGAAAGAAAATATTTTGTGAACAGATAAATTACTTTGCCATTTCGATTTCAAAGAGTAGTCCTTCCAGGACACTTTCAGTACCAGTTCTTGCAATGACAGCTTTCTGAGCCTGCACAGAAAAACCTAGTCCTTCAGCTGGCTTGCTATAATGTGCATATATATTTCAATTCCTCAATTAATAATTCAGATTAATTCATAACAGGGGACTAAATATCAATAATTCATGACATCTTCTTGTCTATAAAGGTAATTTCTCAGAAAATTATTAGGAAAGAAAGAATTTACACAAACCTCTGTCTTTACACAAACCTCTGTCTTTACACAAACCTCTGTCTTTACAGTCTTACACTGACAGTGTAATCATTATTGCTCTGACTGGCATGAGAATAACCATTAAATAGGTGTTTAATTACAGGCAGCTGTCTTGCAAATCTAATAATCTGTTGGATCAATATCAGGAATATTGTCCCATTTGACAGGCCTATCCTTATTTATCATCTGGGAACCAAGGTCATAATAAATGTCTGTGTCTGTACATACATAGGTATACAGGCACTTTTGGTCTTTAATTAGTCTTTGATAGAAAACAAGTCAGAAGCAAAAACAGAATCACAGAATCACAAAGTCACATAGCAGTTGAGGTTAGAAGGGACCTGGAGGTTATCTGATCCAACCGCCTGCTCAAGCAGGGCCACCTAGAGCAGGCTGCCCAGGGCTGTGTCCAGACAGCTTTTAAATATCTCCAAGAATGAAGACTCCACAATGTCCTTAGGAGATCTGTGCCAGTGCTCTGTCAGGTACTGAAAAAGTATTTCCTGATGTTCTGATGGAGCTTTCCATGTTTCCCTGCCATGTCCACTGCCATTGGTCTTGTCACTGGGCACCACTAAACAAAGCCTGGCTCTCTCCTTTTTGCACCCTCCCTTCAGGTGTTTCTCTTCTTCAGGCTGAACAGTCCCAGCTCTCTCAGCCTTTCCTTTCAGAAGAGATGCTTCAGTCCCTTCAATGCAATTATATTTTATAGACCTTGTAGAATCCCAACATCTTGCTCCTTAATAGCAGTAACTGTTTTATATATAAAATTTTACTTTTCCCTCCATTTCTATAGATCTTTGTTGAATTTCATTTGCCATTTTAATACCCAGTTGTTTTTGCAGTGCCACCGTGAGTTCTTGGACTGGCTTAGTGTCATCATCAGACGTATCATCTTATTTCTTCCTTCCTGTTGCATAATATGTAGCTCTGCAGTGCTCTGCTGGCAGTGGCCCTCTGTACTAAGAGTCCATCTATTTACTCTCCGGCATTTTTTCCTCCTGAGTTATTCTTTTATCCATGAGAGGATCTTTTACTTAAGATCCTTTGTTGAAGGACCTTAATTTTAAAAAATTAAACAGAATAATAAGTTCAGAGAATACCTCCTAACATGAAATTAGATTTCAAATCGGAGTGTAAGAGCTCATCACTCAAAAACTCTAACTTCCTAAAATCAGCTATTTTATAAGGTTAATGCAGCATTAACATCAATGCAATCATATTTTTATCAGCCAATTACAAATATTTTGCTCATGTTCATCATTAGCCTGGCATTAGCTAAGTATAACTTATTTTATTCTGTGGTCAAATGTTCTTGTGGTTTAACAAGGATCCTGTTCTTTTTCCAGGAAAATAAGAAAATTAAGTAAGTTTCAAAGTGAAATGAAACTGCCATAGACTAACTTCTTTGGTTTTGGTCCTGCTTAATTTTACAGTTTCTGCTGGTTATTTGAAGTAGGACTGGAACAGAGAACCTTTTTCAAGCAAAATCGTGCCATATTCTACTCTTGGGTTTTGGAGGGCAAAACGTTTATAGTTCAGCAGGCTGCCAAGGCTCAGCAGGGGCTGAGGAGTGATTCTGCCCCTCATGCAGCATAGAATCATAGAATAGTTAGGGTTGGAAAGGACCTTAAGATCATCTAGTTCCAAGCCCCCTGCCATGGGCAGGGACACCTCACACTAAACCATGTCACCCAAGGCTCTGTCCAACCTGGCCTTCAACACCGGCGGGGATGGAGAATTCACAACCTCCCTGGGCAACCCATTCCAGTGCCTCACCACTCTCACAGTAAAGAATTTCTTCCTTATATCCAATCTAACTTCCTCTGTTTAAGTTTTAACCCGTTACCACTTGTCCTATCACTACAGTCCCTAATGAAGAGTCTCTCCCCAACATCCCTATAGCCTTGCTTCAGATACTGGACGGCTGCTATGAGGTCTCCATCTGTCTGTGTGCTCCTGATGCTATGAATGAGTACACTGCCATCAGAAGATTGCAGACCATCTTCGCGTATGGAGAAGTACCACTTCACTGCCTGTCACAGAAGCTTGGGAGGATGGCACCTGCCTGGCCTCCATGATTGCATCTTTTATGCGGTAACACAAGGGTTATTTACAAATGCTTTTCTATTTTTCTGAAGGCCTCTGAAATACAAAGTGCAGTTACTTCCATCTTTTCAAATAACTAATGAAATAGAGAAAAGGATGGATATGATTGCAAAGATGGCACACTGAGTATAGATAACTGAGAGGATACCAAAAAATCATAGAATCATAGAATAATTTAGGGTTGGAAAGGACCTTAAGATCATCTACCTCCAACCCCCCTGCCATGGGCAGGGACACCTCCCACTAAACCATGCCACTCAAGGCTTTGCCCAACCTACCCTTGAACACCGCCAGGGATAGAGCATTCACAACCTCCCTGGGCAACCCATTCCAGTGCCTCACCACCCTCTCAGTAAAGAATTTCTTCCTTATATCCAATCTAAACTTCCCCTGTTTAAGTTTTAACCCATTACCCCTTGTCCTGTCACTACAGTCCCTAATGAATAGTCCATCCCCAGCATCGCTATAGCCCCCCTTCAGATACTGGACGGCTGCTAAGAGGTCTCCACACAGCCTTCTTTTCTTCAGGATGAACAGCCCCAACTTTCTCAGCCTGTCTCCATACAGGAGGTGCTCCAGTCCCCTGATCATCCTCGTGGCCCTCCTCTGGACTTGTTCCAACAGTTCCATGTCCTTTTTATGTTGAGGACACCAGAACTGCACACAATACTCCAAGTGAGGTCTCATGAGAGCAGAGTAGAGGGGCAGGATCACCTCCTTCAACCTGCTGGTCACGCTCCTTTTGATGCAGCCCAGGATGCAGTTGGCTTTCTGGGCTGCGAGTGCACACTGAAGCCAGCTCATGTTAAGTTTCTCATTGACCAACACCCCCAAGTCCTTCTCCGCAGGGCTGCTCTGAATCTCTTCTCTGCTCAACCCGTAGCTGTGTCTGGGATTGCTCCGACCCAAGTGCAGGACCTTGCACTTGGCATGGTTAAACTTCATCAGGTTGGCATCAGCCCACCTCACAAGCGTGTCAAGGTCCCTCTGGACGGCATCCCTTCCCTCTGATGTATCAACCGAACCACACAGCTTGGTGTCATCGGCAAACTTGCTGAGGGCGCACTCAATCCCACTGTCCATGTCACTGACAAAGATGTTGAACAAGATCGGTCCCAACACCAATCCCTGAGGGACACCACTCGTTACTGGTCTCCAGCTGGACATCGAGCCATTGACCACAACTCTTTGCATGTGGCCATCCAGCCAGTTCTTTATCCACTGAGTGGTCCACCCATCAAATTGATGTCTCTCCAATTTAGAGACAAGGATGCCGTGTGGGACAGTGTCGAACGCTTTGCACAAGTCCAGGTAGATGATGTCAACTGCTCTACCCCTGTCCATCAGTTCCGTAGCCCCATCATAGAAGGCCACCAAATTGGTCAGGCAGGATTTCCCCTTAGTGAAGCCATGCTGGCTGTCACCAAGCACCTTGTTGTTTTTCATGTGCCTTAGCATGCCTTCCAGGAGAATCTGCTCCAAGATTTTGCCAGGCACGGAGGTGAGACTGACTGGTCTGTAATTCCCCGGGTCATCCATTTTCCCCTTCTTGGAAATGGGGGTTATATTTCCCTTTTTCCAGTCGTCAGGAACTTCACCTGACTGCCATGATTTTTCAAATATGATGGCCAGTGGCTTAGCAACTTCATTCACCAGCTCCTTCAGGACCCATGGATCGATTTCATCAGGTCCCATGGACTTGTGTACGTTTAGGTTTTTAAGATGGTCTTGAACCAGATCCTCTCCTACAGCGGGCCTTGGGTCTTCATTCTGACAGTCCCTGCGTCTGCCTTCCAAGACTTGGGTGGTGTGGTCAGAGCCTTTGCCAGTGAAGACTGAGGCAAAGAAGTCATTAAGAACCTCAGCCTTCTCCAAATCCGGGGTAGCCAGTTCTCCTGATAGCTTCTGGAGGGGGTCTACCTTGTCCCTAGTCTGTCTTTTATTTGCAATGTACCTATAGAATCCCTTCCTGTTATCCTTAACATCCCTAGCCAAGTTCAATACTAACTGGGCCTTAGCCTTCCTCACCTGGTCCCTAGCTTCCCAGACAGCATCCCTGTATTCTTCCCAGGCTGCCTGTCCTTGCTTGTCCTCCACCTTTTATAAGCCACTTTTTTCGTTCAAAGTTTCCTGAGCAGCTCCTTATCCATCCAAGGAGGTCTCCTGGCCTTCCTGCTGCACTTCCTTCTAGTTGGGATGCAACACTCCTGAGCTTGTAGCAGGTGATCCTTGAATATCAACCAACAGTCTTGGGCCTCTCTGCCCTCTAGGGCTATGACCCATGGAACCTTACTAAGCAGGCTCCTGAAGAGGCCAGAGTCTGCTCTCTTGAAGTCCAGGGCAGTGAGCTTGCTGCACGTTCATCTCACTGTCCTGAGGATCTCGAAAATCTAGAACAGCGTGGTGAAGTTGAGAGGGAAGGGCACAAAAGTGAATGGAGACCCTATGAGACAAGCAACATGAGTAATTCTAGAAGCATGTTTGTATCTCTGCTTAATTTTGTACCATAGTTAACGTCGCACGCTGTTGTTCAGGGGAAAACACAGTGTAGTGGGTTCACCTGGCAGCATAGTCTACTCACCTTTGAAGCTTTTAGAGTTGGTTACACATAAAATATTTTCTGGAAGTTGCTTTTCATTCACTCCCTTACACATATTATTCCCATTATCCAAGCTTTTATCGCTTACTAGGATGCTGAGAAAAGCTTGACGAAATCTTGTAAATGCTGCCAATTTACATATGTCCCGTTGAAAGAACTAGCAGAATAGTAAATATTGAGCAATTAAAAATTGGAAACTTTCTGTGGTTACCTTACAGGAATGTATTTCACACCCTGAAGAGATTGCCAGATTTTGTGTTACTGTATTTTTAAGCAAAGGTCCCATATATCACCCCTTCCTCATTTTTGCTGTCAGTCGCGTATGCTGCATAGCAATTTCCAGTTATTTATTCAGCTTTAGCCACAGCATAAACATCTTTACTGTCAATGTACAGTAATTGCAGTGGGGTGAGTACAGTTTTGCTAAAATATCCTTAAGTGGAGAGATGCTGGCAGTGTTTTATAAAGATAAGAAAAGAAACTGCTGTATTCACTACAGCAATTTTTTGTTCAAGTCTCACCTTTTCATATTTTCCCATTATTTGCGTTTATTTTTAGCATTTTCTTTCAGGGTACTCCAAATAGCAGCTTTGGCTTTATCTTGTACCTTTGGATACTGTCCTGCTTTCAGCTACATGGAGTGTTCCTGCAAGTATCTGGACTTTTTTGATGTTTGAGATGGATAGCTTAGTTCAGTGCATTTCAGCCTTCCTTGCAGAAGAACTAACATAGAGGATTATTTGTATGGCTAGGAGTTTTTCTAATGGTTACATCCTTGTGAAAAAAAGACAATGTAATTTGACCTTTGCCCTACATAGCACTGCTGTCAAGCAGTATTTATTTTCTTTATATTACTTAAAAATAGATTACTAAGATATCACCAAGATTTTGAAGTTAGGCATGCAAAGCTTAAGAAAAAAGTGATCCTGGCTGTGTGGTTGTCTTGGCGTGTTTAATATGGCCCCAGTGTGTGCTTCCACAATGATAATTTCGAATACATGAGCATATGTGACTTTTTTTCCCCACCAGGATTCCAGTCTTAGTGAACAGAATGGAAAGTAGTTCTCTAATGAGTAGATATTCAGCATCAAGTCTTCCCTCCATTCCTCTGTGTATAACTCATGCTTGATTCACTGCACTCTTTGAGCATCTTTCTCAAGACATAGCATTTCTGTGATGCTCCTCATTCTAGTACAAGTACTGTACAAACATTAATTAAATTATCTTTCCATGGAAATGATATTTCATGGAAAATGTCAATCCTGAGATTCTCACTTTGCATACAGAACTCTGACACAGAAAAAAAGAGATGCCAAAATTACCCACTAATTTTGAGTGCTTAGTCTGTAGCAGCTAGTTTGGGCTGGTACTTGGAACTGCCTGCTACTTTATGTGTTCAAGATATGTCTTCCACTGACCCCAGTTTGCCATTTTGAGCACAAAGAAAAACGGCTCAACAAATAAGGTTTTTTTTATGAGGTTTCTGACTAGGAAAAATAAAGAAATGAACAAATAGGGGAAAACTGATTTAAATAGAATTTATTTTTTTTTTTCCTTTTTCACTACCACAGCTTCCTTCTGTTTGGCTAAAGTGACCTGGCTTTCATTTTGCTGTTATTTGATACATTTGCTCAGCCATCTTTTTAAATGAAGAATACAGTTTTGGAGCAAGAAGTCATAGTGACTGAAGAAAGTATTCTGACCTTTCTAAACCAAAGTATTTTCACTGTAACATTACTGCAGTACTAATATTTTATAGTTAAATCATCAAGAAGCCTTCCTTGATTATCCTAATTACATGCAAATTTAGGAGCCAGTTTTTGGTCCTTTCTCTTCTCCGAACCTCCAATACTTCATGAATGAACTGTGCTTTGAAAAAATTGCCAAGAGGCATTCAGTATTTCTGTAAAGGAACCCAGACTCTCAAGCAGATACCTTGAAAAGGAGAGGGATCCCCAGCACAATACTGGCCACAAGAATTTTGCAGTCAGTGTAGTGACATGGTCATTTGCTACCTTAGCCATGAGACCGTTCTTTCTTTTTTGCAATCCACTGACTCATTTGCTGTAGATCTTACAGCCTCTGTGATGAATGAAGCAGTAGCTACAGCAAGTTGTTTCCTTTTGAGCATCCTAATACATTCTCATAGGAAGTATGGGACTACCTTAAGAGTCATAGATATCCTTGGGTACTCCATGTGCAGCAGTCTTCATGTAGCTTTCGCAATCAATGGAAGGATGTATGTTTAGTCAGCTGCTGGATAGAGTTTTCAGCTGGATAGAGTTTTCAGTTTTCAGAAAAGAGAGTTATCTGTTTTCAGATAGAGTTTTTCAGATGACACTGGGAAGATCTCTTCTTACAGTACAACAACTACAAAAAATGTGTGTAGTAACATAATGAAGTAGTCTACCATTGGTCACCAGTACAAGTTTTTCTGTACTCGGTATTGCTTCACTTTTGACCATCATCATTTTGCCTAACTCAGCACGAGTAGCTCTCCACATATACTGCCAGTCCTGACTCTTCCTTCGCAAGGTCTTTTCTGCCTGTTCTTAGCCCTAACACTTGACCCAGATTGTTGTCTGGTGTCTGTCCCCATCTCTTCTTCCTCCCACTTCCCCACTGTCTCCCTTTTTCTCACTGTCTTCCGTTCTCTTCCACTTAATTTCTCTTCATTTTTCTTCATGTTCATAGGCTTCTTGATGATTTATTTTAAGTATAAAATATTAGTACTGCAGTAATGTGACCTTTGAACTTTAAAAAAATATGAATAAAAGTATTTTTAAAAATTATATTTCCAGTTATTTCTGTATGTCTCTGGGTTCAGAGACTTTACAGTGTATTTTCTTCATGGGCTAGAGCTTTTCTTCACATAATGAGTGCTAGAAGTGTGCACGCTTAGAAAGTGGAAGCAGATGTTCTCATACAATCTCTTGATTCCAGCATCTGAGGTTTCAGAAAGACTATCAAATGTTTCTAACTCTCACAGTAAATTATGTAACTTGGCACTAATATGCTGATAGTACGTTATCAGTAGTGCAGATCTAACAACTCGGAATTATTCTCACTCTCTAAGGCAGACGTACTGAGGTGCGGGTTCCTTTACATCATGAATTTAAGAACTGAAAACAGAACAGCATGGTTGTGATGTCTGTATTAAATAATGAGGCAGAACATAGTCCTCTAGAGCAATAGGTTTCCCACTGTGTCGAGTCAGTAAGCAAGCTGTCACTGTTGATGATGTACTCTTATTTTTAGAAATCCTTCAATGAAAGTCAGGCTGAACCCTACGATGCCATATTTTACATTGCTTAAGTTGTTGTGGTGCCAGTTTTCATTATTATTGATGTTAAACACTTAAGAATATTTCTGGGTTATGCGAAAGGTCTTTACGCATTTCAATGATTTATGAAGCAAGTAGGCTTGCTAGATGTCTGCAAAGTGCCACCGATGGATTCAGTGAATGTATCAGTAAACACCCATTACAGTACCTAGAACACAGTTTCTAACTGGTTTTCATTCCATTAACAAGTTGTGAAAGAGACTTGATGATGCTTTTAGCTGAGAAATATTTTAGAAAGTAATTTTTTTTAAAGAATAATTCCATCTGAAACAGTGTGGAAAATGACAAGCAGCTTCAAGTAGAAAGAAAATGTATTGTGTTATTGTTCTGTGAATCCTGGCTGTATCATGCAGCATCTTAGGATAGTAATATGGTATCTCAAGATAAGTTACACCACTCTGCCAGTCTTCTACCCATACTCTTCCTAAAGAGACATCTGTTTCTACCAGGCTAACTTCAAATATGTAGAGACTTTTTTTACTGATGTGCCCTGACACACTGTTTTGTCTGCCCCTATATTGCAGTATTCATCTTAATTATCTTTAGTGTCCTAAGAGATGTCTAAGTTTCATCTACAGTTGATGAAGACAGACAGACATACATTTGCAGAGGGGAATTAATTCCAAGTATGTTAGAGATAGCCAAGAAAGTATTTTTCATTAATTTATTTTCATGTTTGAAGCTGTAAAAGGAAAGAGATACTACAAGATCCTGAACAGGTTGGATCCTGCTTTTCTTGCTCTTTGATGTTTGTTATGATGTTACTTGTTGGTTACTTCTTACTTTGTCTTTCATTCGAATGCAGATATGGTACTTGTTAAAACAATTGCCAGAGCTTCAACATCCACAAGTTGCTTCTCAACGTTGAAACATTTGATTGATGAAACAAGAGACAAAGCAATCGCCTCCCAGTCAGTTCTGTCATCAAACTCCCCAAATCTACCAACAAAATCCAACTATCTAAATAAAACAGCAGCAACAAAATCTTTTGTTACAATACAGTTATGAGAAGAGCATAGTTTTGTCAGACTTGACGGACTGTGTCCAAGTTCTAGCTGAATAGAAATTAGATTGAATAGCAATAATATGTAGTATATACCATATATCATTATATGTATAAATATCATCCATTATAAAAAGATGTATTCCCTTTTTTTCAACACATTAAGGAGGGGCAAGAAGATGCTTAAATATAGAAGGAACCACTGCTTAAACTGCTTTGAGCGAACTTGCATACCTAATTTTGCATACTTGAAAACTGGCAATATGTAAAATCATGGATATTCAGTAAGGCAAATTCAAATTAACTGTACCCTCAAATTTGGAAATCTCTTTTTTTAAAAGATGCAAAAAAGCCCATGGTTGAATGAGAAATTATCTTCAGGCAGGGACTACAAAGTGAGATATGAATCCAAAGACTTTGGATTTTGTTATACTCACATGTCACGCTTTATAGACTCTATAAACTTGCTTAAGCATGAACTTTTATACTTCATGTTAGACTATTTAAAGTACGTGAAAGATAGTAAGGTCTGCATAGATTAAAAGAAGATTTTTGTCCAAAATAAAAGGTCCCAAGTCTTAATTATCATCCTCTTTCCCAGAACAGTTAAGAGAAAACATGGGCTCTCTGCTCTGTCTTAAAGTATGTTTATTTTCTTGCTCCTCTATAGCACTGGAGTTTTTTTACACTGCAGAATTAAACTTGGGCCAAACCCATACTGATGTTTAGAAGAATACAGGATGCGAGAAAGTACTGGATAAGTCTCTTACATTTTTCAAGTATTGGATCCTAAAGTAGAGTGGGATGGAACATGTTTTGTCTGTCCTGTAAACCTCCTTGAGATCTAATTCCCCACTTCTTGTCTACCTGGTGAGCCCAATATAATTCGGTTTTAAGAGACAATAACCAGAATAGCTGATAACCTGATTATTAAAGTATTGAGCTAAAAAGTGGTGCAGTCATAGGTAGAAGTCAGTGGTTTGCATCAATGCAGCAGTAAGCTGAAGCAGAAGGTCTCTTCCCTGAGGTTATTTGCTGTTTGGTGACAATTTTTTCTAGTGCTTTATAATTTTTCTCAATTTTGTGGTCAAAGGCAGAATGGAAAGAGGAAGCAGTGGAAATATCTTTAGCTCTGTTTTTGGACTGAATGCTATTCATATAAATGTATGTGTGCACCATAAGAATGAAAACAGAGAATAATGAATGTGTGGCAGCCATTCAGATGTCAAAATAAGAAAATTCACTTAAAATTTAAAATCGGTGTGTTGGTAATGAGAATTTAAAGACTATTTTCACAAAGAATGTCTAAAACATTTTTAACTGGGCAACAACCAAGTGATGCATGTAACTGTGACTAATGCTGGTCAAGGTACTTTTTACCCATGAATTGATTGATGAAAGTGGATAAAAAAATGCTGTTCAGTTTTTTCATAAAAACTTATGAGGTCATGAAAAAAATCCAAAACCCAGTCAAGTAGTCAAAAAATTGAGTTCCAAACCTAATATTACTGAAACCTGTTCTGGGTTTCCAAATCAAGCCCTGATTTGCACATATAGTTCAGTCTTATTTGGTCTTACAGACCACCTGAAGTGATCCATAACTTTGGTCAATGACTGTTCCTACTACCGTAAAACACCATTGGAGGCAGTCAGATACACACAGTCCTAACTGCTGAGCTGTTTCATTTTCCTTTTCCATTTAAGTACATATAGATGTGAATTTATATATATATATGTGTATACATTTGCACATTTATGTACTGCAGTGGGTCCTTGTCTGTAATTCCTGCCTTAGAAATGCTTTCATACCTCCTAAAAACTATTAGTTTTGTCCTTTTTATCTTCACATACAAAAATGTACAAGAGGTTCATGTTATTGCCTCTCTCTGTAGCTCCTTCTCTCTTGAAAGCTTGCAAAAAATCCAACCACCACCTAGGCTATTAGTGCATTATTCCTTATTCCTCTGCCCCCATGCCAATTTTAACATCCTTTTCATTTGTACCTTTTATAACTAATGGATGATACTTTGGGGAAAATTGCAGTGACATTTGCAAAATGATGCTACTTTAAAAGACAATGTTATTCTTCAGTTGAACATAATGCAAAAATAAGCAATATATTTACAGAACAAAAAGATGTCTAATGTATACCCAGCTTAACTTCATCAGAGGCAAAGGATGACATAAGGTGATGCTTTTTATTCCTTTCAGGGTGGTAAAACTTCTACCAGGTTTCAAAGACATCGACCTGGACCCAGGCTGCTGGTGCTGAAAGCTGATTCATCAAGCCAGCGTGACTGAGAAAAACACTTGGCAGATCACTGACTTGAGTGGGTTGTTAATGAAACTTGGTCACCTCTTTACAGCTAAGCTTGCTTATGAAACCTTTTCTGAACTAGGATCTTAAGATTGCCTCAAGGGGCTCTTTGTAGTTAGTAAGTCCAAAGGAAAAAAATGGTAGGGAAATAATTGGATCTTCCAAAAGAAGCTTTCTGTTGCCTTTAATTTATACCTTTTTTTACCTGTCATTCATTGGTACAAAATGTGTATCTCTGGTGAACAGCCATTTAAAGGTACACATTTGGCAACTCTGACTTTAAATAGCTTTGAAGACACATTTGCAAACTTTGGGTGGCAAGGCACTGTAATGGGTTGCCTGAGGAAGCTGTGAATGCTTCATCCGTGGCAGTGTTCAAGGCCAGGTTGGACAGAGTCTTGGGCAACATGATCTAGTATGAAGCATCCTTACCTATCGCAGAAGGGTTGGAACTAGGTGATCTTAAGGTCTTTTCCAACCCTAACTATTCTATGATTCTATGATTAAACAGATATGAAAAAGAAATGCTTAGACTTTGATCGAAATTTCTTTGAAAACTACTAAAATGTGGATATGTTCTGCATTGCATTACTTCCTCACCAGATCTCTTGAATTCAAAGGAAACCTGCAATGCAACTGGAATTGGTATGGACAAAGTCACTACTTACTGGCTTGAAGGGAGAAAAGGTACTGTGTATTGTGCAACTATGTCTTACAATGCAGGACCTGGCACCATTCACAGTTCATTCTTTCAGTGGCAGTTTAGTGATTAGCTTTATAAGCCTTTTAGCAACTATTCTAGTATATGCAGATATTCAACTGGTTATATTAAAGCATTGAGCCTAAAGGTGGCAAACTGTTTTAAAGTTTTAATGCTGGCTTTCCTCAATTGTCTGTGATACAGGAAATGTACAGATTTATGCCCTATGAAAAAGACCACTAGAACATGTTTTGTTTAAATTCAGAAAGAGCTGCAGAGAGATCTTGGGTTTGAAAGATTAGGTAATGAATAAGAGAAATAGATGCAGATGAAATATGACTTCCTTTGCATGGTGTATTTCGGGGGATCATTAATTCACCTGAATATGACCATGAGTTATGCTCACAGTATTGCATTAGAATTTCTCAAAAAGTGTATTTCAATGTACTTACAAAGTTAAATATGGTAAGACCATAAAATATTGATTATTTAGCACAAATAATGCAGAAGATTATCCAGATCTTATTTTCCATGAGGAAGACAATGCAGTAATTAATCTTTCTATGGCTTGGCTTTTTTCTGTTTACATATTTTTAGGACAGGGACAAAAAAATATTTTCATTTAGGGATAATTCATACCCAGAACTGAATTATGAATGTTCAGTCTGTACAAATGCCTTCTATCACCATGTTTAAAACAGCTCATGCTTTCTTCTTTCTTTTTGATAATAACAGAAACTGGAAGTAAAGCAGCACTTTGGTTATAAAATCTAGTGACTAATTTTAGAATTCTGACCTTCTGAATTGCACTTACTGTTCACCAATGATTATATCATTAGGAATAAATTAGATAGTCAATGAGGTGGATCTTCAAATCAAAGCTTCCATTCTGTATTTTTGTATTTTATTTTACTTGTAGAATTACTGCAGCAGTTAATGACTATACTGTTACTTTGCTGAGGGTTTGTAGCTATAAAAAGTAGTTTTCTTCCTGCAATCTTTCATCGTTTATGCATTTTTAGAAAAAAATCTATTAATGTCAAAAATTACTGTACCAGACTGTAACATAATCCCATTATCTTGCTCTGCAAGCACAAAGGGATCTGTAATGGGACAGCATGTGTAGTAAAGCACCTTTCAACATAAACAGAACTGAACTGAATTCCAGAAACGTATATTCCAGCTAGTCTGGAGATGTGTGATGTAGAAAATTGACACACCTAGGAATGGAATTACACACTAAATGTGGGGTTTTTTACTGTCACAATACCCACACTTAACGGCACAGTGTATTCCAGTATGGAGTAAATAAAACTGTGATAATTCACATACTGTACAAGTGCATTTCCTAGAACGTGTTTCATGTCTTAGTGCTTGATCTTTTGGATAGAATTGCACATGTGTTGAATTTACCTGTTCACACAAATCCCATTGATTCTGGGAGACTCAGAATAATTCTCATGCCCTCTTTCTATATGTAGCAGTTGCATCTTCTCAGGCCTTGGTTTTCCTGAACAGCTTTGCTACATTTGAGAAGCAGATCTGTGGTTTTCAGGCAAAGAGGATGAAGCAGAGCTAAGCTGTCCAGGTCCATTCAACCACATACCAAGGGTTTATACTTTCATGAACTTCATGGAGTCTAATAGTGTGACTGCTTCCTAAGTCACATCTCTAACTCTGCAGCACTGTCTCCCAAACAGTATCACTAACAAGAGCTGGCTTGAGTGTAGTGATGATTCGTTTTGAAATGCAGAAATAGGACGTGGGGTAGACAGAACCATCAAAAAGTCTGCCAGCATGCAATTCTTGACAGACATTTGTCTAAACCTCTTTGTAAAGACTTGCAATCGTGGAGCCTCCATAGTCTCCCTAGCCCTTTATTTCAGTCATTAGGTATCTTTACCAAGATAGTTTTTCTTTATATCTGGCTTGAATATATCTTATTGCATTTTAATCCTGTTATTTTATATCATATACACCTTACTTTTTATTCTTCTTTACAGTAGCCTTCCATATACCTGAAGCTTCTTATTCTGGCTCACATCTGCTTATTTTCTTCCATACATAAATATTCCCAATTCTTGCAGTCTCTCTTACCAGGCGTCAGTAGAGCAGCAGGACTGCATCAAGTCCTTTACATTGACATGTAGAAACCTGTTTCCACTTATACCTGCTACTATATTTCTTGACTTTTTCACAACAACACAGAATTTTTGACTTGGTTTACTTTGTGATGTGATACAGCCTATGAACCCTTCTCTGAAAAGCTGCTATCAGCTGTTTCTTCTGTGTTTGCATCGCTCTAGGTGCAGATGATTGTCTTCTTGCGTGTCTTCGTCTTGACTTCTTTCAGCTTCTTGTGTGTCTTCATCTTGATGTCTTTCAAGAAAGATGCTTCATGAAATTTCTCCAGTTTCTAAGCAAGTTTTTGAATTCCAGTGCTGTCTTTTAACGTGCTTGCAACAACTGTAAGGTTGGTGTGACTAGCAGGTCACAAAAGTATTCAGGTTCCAAAGCATTACTGGAAGGATGAAATTATTGGGTTCAGACCAGCTCCCTGTGAGGCCTCACTCCTCCACTGTAAGAAAAATCAGCACTGGTTATGATTGTCCTGAGTGGGGTTTTTTGGACAGTTTTGTAACCACTTTGCAGTAATTTTGCAGGATGTCTTTGATTAGTTTGCCTATGAGGAAGCCCTATTAAAGTTTGTCAAATTCTTATTAAAGTCAATGCACAGAGCACTGACTACTTTTCCTTATCCAAATGCACTCTTTGCCTTTCACAGAATGAAACTAGACTGGCCTGACATGATTTATTCTTAATAAGTCATTTCTGGCTGTTAGTTTTCCCCTTTTTACATTCAAGATAGCTTGGTTTATTAGTAATTCTGATTTTTTTCTGAACTTAACTTACCTTTACTTTCTTGTCTTCTTTTTTCATGGACAGGGTTGTGGAACTACATTATTCTGATATGAGTTGTAAGGTACAGTGATATGGATGATGCTAATATGGGTAGGACTACATCTGGATCAGCGATCCAGCCTGGCGTTGCTGACTTCACCCCCTCATCAAAGACTCAAGACACTGTAGCTGCACCAGCTGACTCACATCCCATCAGTATACTCCTATGGCATTTAAAATATCTGTACTCCTTGTGAAGATGCTTCAGGAACATCCTACAATTGAAGAGAAAGCTCCAGATTTTAAAAGTGGGCTTTATTTCATTTGTTTCTTCTATAGCCTAGGCACAGCAGATAGCAGTGTATTAGAGAGGGTGCAGGACAGGAACATTTAAAAAGCAGAAAAAAGCTTTTTAGGGCTCCTTATTCTCCATGTCTTGAAAAAACCCAGCAGTGCCTTGTTTTAAGGGGATTAAAATATCAGAATAAAGCAGAGTAGGGCAGATATGCCTGGTGGGGATAAGTAGCTTGCATATTACTACCAAGACTGCTGTATTTTCTTCAGGCAAAATCTCCTGTCAGCTCTTTTTACTGAGTAGCATCACTCACTGTGGCACCTACACCTTATAGTAACAATAAGAAACACTTGTAAAGACAGTAAACTGGAGACAGAAAAGACCTTTAATCTGTGATCAGCTATGGCTGAAAAGCTTCTCCTATTGTGACAGATACAGGAATACTCACTTGAGATGTCATCAGATGCTTGTAATAATGTCAGAGAAGCAGAGAAACAGTGCACCGATGACAATCCTGTATTGTATAGCACATTTTATACCACGAAGAAAAGATTAGAGTTTCCAAAATGCTGGGACCTAATTCACCTTGGGTTCCAATTCAACCTGACCTACCTAGCGCTGCTGCCACTGACAAAAATACCAGCTGTGTCACTGCCTAGAAATGATTTTAAAACCATGCCTTAGCATGCCTGCCATGATATTAACAGTAGCTTTAGGTAACTTTCGTGATCTTTCTTTGATGGGTCATTATCAGGAGGGTATCTGTATGAGATGTCTGCCATGTGTGGGCTTGAGGTAAGATACCCTGTGCTGCTGTAATGTTTATTCTTGCTCCAGTCTAATAATTCCCAGAGATGTTGGACAAATACTCTCCAATTTCTGCAGTCCTGACATTTTCCCAAATAGCACCTTAAATGATACATGCTTGGGAAACATACCTAACTCATGCAAATACAGGAAGGTGTGTGTGAACACTTTGAAAGAACCTGATTTTGCATCCATTACCCTGTCTATGGTTTTCTCTTCCTTTGTTGCTTGCTTCTTTAAAGCTAGTTGGAAAGCAATTGGGTGGAGGCTCACTGACTCTGAAACCCACTGATTGGATTTGGAGAGGATACTTCGGAAGGATGTAACATGTTAAAAGTAGGGCAAAAGAGTAGCACCAACACTGGTTTGTAAGCAGAAAAGTCAGGAAGGTGCAGCAGGAGCCATGTGCGTTCTGTTGTTCCAAGATGATAATGGAGCCAATAAAGATAAGCATTTGGGGTGAAGAAAGAATATTTCCTCTGATTCCTGCTGCCAGGTGGGAAAAAGAGCAAAACTGTGAGTTATGCTGTCAACACGAGGTCACCAACAGCCACTGATGTTATTTAGAGTATGTGGATATGGTTATGTATGTTCACAGAAAAAAGAGAGGGAGGAGCAAAAAGAAAGGATAGAGATGACAAGGAGATACCAGAAGTAGGAAGGAGATGACAACAGCTATTTAAGATAGGGATGGTTAACAAGTGCCATGAGAACTTGAAACGTGCGAAGTGGGACACTTAAGTGGAGCATGGGAACTGCAAAGCATTTCACCTGACCAGTGAAGATGTAGCTGACTAGTTGGCAGGTCAGCCCACCTGAAGATATTACTGGGTGAGTGCTGTGAAGAGAATGGAGGTTTAGACTCAGGTTCTGTCTCTCGAAGTTTATCAGGTCAAGTACAGAGCAAACTCTACGCAACCGCGATCGTATTGATCTAGTCCCTAAACCATTGATTGCATATAAATGTGGCCTCTGAGAACATGTGGTGGCCAGTTAATCTCTAAGACATTCTTTTAGTGTTTTGACATTTAAATTATCTTTCTGCTAGTGTTGATCTGGTTCTCCAAGTCCAGCGAACACTCATTGACTCCATTAGTATTTATAATGAATCTATGGAAGCAAATTCAGTCCTAGGGACATTTCGTGGATCTCAGTAGTTTTACCACAGATTTTTTTCTTGGATGGAAAATATGTTGATAATCTTCTCTTAATACCCAATCCAGGATTCTGCAGCTAATTCACATGCAGAGCTGGGTAACACTGCAGACACTGGATGAGGTATTTTCTAAGCAATGTGAAACAAAAAGAAAAGATTATCCAAGGTTCCCTTTTCTAAGTAAGCAAGATTCTTTTTAATAATCATCCAAACAGAGGTGCTATTCATTTTGCATCTCTGCAGGAAAGGGTTAACATAGTAATGCTTTGTGATCATGTGTTAGTTGTTAGGTTCATAATGAGTGTAATAGTGTCTTAGTTGTAATGTTCATTAATACAGTATGTTAATGTATGTTCCTTCAAGATTAGCAACAGAAAGTGAAAGTGTATTTCTGCACTAATATGGTAAAATTCTATTAAACCTATAACATTTGTGCATGTAAAAGGAATTATTTTAACAGGTTTGTTTTATTAATGGTTATTTGTTTAAGAGGTCTTCTTAGTATCATATATTTTCTAGCTGCACACTCAGAATTTTCTTTGTCTGTGGACACGTGTTTCATTGACAGGTTGTGTTACTGTAAGCAACAGGGTTTTTCACATTATCTTGATGATTTTCTTGCAAACTATAACTGTAGAGTGTTTTGAGTGTGTATTGGAATTTCACACTGAAACCAAGTTTGCTGGTGTACCACAGTAGGTCAGCACAGCTCGTGGTCCAGATTCACTTTCCCTTCTCAAAATTTACTTCACCACAACAAAGGGCAGAGTACTGCAGCTGTTGCTTCTCCAACCTATAGCTAGATATACCAAAAAAAAGCTATTTCTCTACCAACTGTGTGCTCCTAAATTGTATCACCTATAGCAAGGAGCTTCATATCATCTTTTATCTTTTAGACTGGCTGTAGAAGCAGAGGCTCTTTCAAGCTTTCTCTGTTCAGCTTGACCCACATTTTTGTGCCGCATTGCCTATCCCCTTTATAGGAACTGCCTTCTATTACTGCAGTCCTTCCTGGATGAATATTTGACCTGAGACAGTATGCTTACCACCACAGAAAAGGCATTACTTTGGCATAGCATGTTAAAACTGCACTAACTGGAGAAAGAGGGTGCAAGCCCATTCAATTCTGTGTACTTCCCTTGAAGCACCTCAGATTTCCTGGTGGCCTGGGAGGCACTCCTCAGCTGTGAATGAAGACCCACACCAACCTGCACTTCTTCATCCAGAGTCTGGGGAGTGGGTGTAGGTGGAAATACCTCTGTGCTGAGCAGGCAGAGGGAGGGGTCAAGCTGCCAGGGAAGTCGGTCCAGTTACTGTCTCTTCAGTCTCTCAAAGCAAGGCAAAAAGAGAACTGAAGCTATTGTCTTTCAGGAGTCACATACAGTTCCCACTGATGAAGCTGTGTGGTATTTTTGGTTCGTTGGGTTTTTTTTATTGTTCTCTGTCAGTATGAACCATGCTGTCTGTGATGTCTGTAGTTATTTGCTCTTGGAAACTGTGCGTGTAAGAAGTTCATACACTTTGCCACATCCTGTAGTAAGTGTTCATATCATTTCTTTCCAAAAGATTGATTCCTAGCTTGCTGCAGCACAGTTCATCAAATCCTTAATACAGAGGTGAATGGATGGTAGTCTCTTTTTCATCCAAACAACTGTAAGCCTGCATTTGGCTAGCAGTTATGCTTGTTGGATGAAGCATGACTGTTCAGTATTCAGTTTGTTTGCTATTGCCAGCAAACAATACATTGGCAAGTGTTTACACTTTCTTTCTCTTGCCTTTTTTTATTGGTGCTGTACAAAAGTAAGTATGAGTAATGTGTGTCCAGAGTGTATATGCTAATTCCTTTATAGACCTAGATATTAAAATTTAAAAGGACAGCAAGTCATTTGAGGTCATGTTGTTACCATGTGCTATGTTCTCCTGCACTAATTTGTTAGATTTTTCCTAACATTGTTTAAAGTCACTGAACAACACTTGCAGCTGATTCCCTCCTTTAGATCTCCCTCTCTTGTTTTCCCATTTTGATTCATCTGTCTCTCTGGTTATTAAAGGGAAATAACCAGGTAGGCACAATTTTCCAGCACAGAAAAGTAGTGAAGAGCCTGAGAATTCAACGGGATTTGACTTCTGAGCACATTTCCTAGTCTCTTTGTAAGCCTCTGTCTATATTAATGTATTGCTGCACTTTGCAGAATAATACACTCATACGGGCTTCACAGTCAGCTTTCCCCCTTCATTCTGAGGACCAACATGTTAGTTTTTCAACAGCTGTAATCAGGAAAATAAGAGCTTTAGAGTTTGCTTCAAACCCTGTATCTCTAGGCAATCTGCTGCTAGAAAGCTACTCTCAGAGTTAGCATGAAACTATTCTAATTCTGTATTAATTGCTGTAATTAGTTTTTTTGCGTCATGATCAGATCAAGGAAGCCTAGGAAAAAAAAAAAAAAGAAAAAAGAAAAAGAAAAAAAGAGCCCACATCTCTCCTAAAATGAGGCTTGATACTGCTGGCGAAGGCAAGTCAGACAATCCCAGCAGGGCAAAAGCCCTTGGCTTCACAGATGTCAGGGGCGGTTTGATTCCAGTCAAGCTGAAGTCGTTCTCAGCATGCTCTTCTGCATGATGCAGGCCTGATGGAATCTTTTCAGTTTCCCTGTTTTGCTTAGATTCCCCAATTCTTGAGGGCTTTCCTATCCTTGCTACTTACAGGTAGACTCATGATTTCCTTACATGACACCATGTATGCACAAGGTACCTGTGAAGAATGATACCAGTCAGGTTTCTCAAGACCCATTTTGTGTGTGGCAAACCGACTGTTTGCATAGCATCTGGTTGCAATCTGGGGGAAGTTCCCAGTCTGAATCTTAGGCTTATATCATTCCCTGTGATGCAGGATGAGCATTCATTTATACTGCTCTTTCCTTTTACACAGCTGTTGTTTGCTATTTCCCTGTTATTAAATACTTACACAAGGAAAGAAATATAAAAATGCTGATACTTGCCATTAACTATTTTTGATGCAACAACTAAGTCTGCCAACTGCATGAAGTGAATGCATTTTGTTAAGCACATCAAAAATGCATTTGTAAGAAGAGGCTCATCGGGTCAGATAAGAAGGACACAGAGTACAGTGACAGCAAAGTACCTTGGTTTCCCATCCATAAAATGCATTTTTATTTCTTCGGTCCTTTGTTTGCTTGAGTTATTTAGACAGTAAACTTTTTATGATGGGAATTGCCTCTTAATTACAATGTATTTATACAATGGCTATCCGTCAGCCAACCGTCAGTAGAGAACTTACCTCACCCCCTCATTTTTCTTGTAGCTCACCACTTCCTTAGTTTGTATTCTCATCTAAATGCGGAGTCTTCTGCATGGGAGCCTTTCTGCATGCTGTTCCTTCCCATTCATTCTCTCTCCTCCTATATGATCTTCTCCAGATGGTACATCTACGGGAAAAGGAGCAGATTTAGAAATGGATGGTTTTCTTTGGATGGGAATTAAGCTGCATTAGCTTCTTGCCAATGCTTTAATGTGGGAGCAGGCTAATCTGCTAGACCTGGGCAAGAACCCATCTTTCTATTCAATGAGAGCTTTGGAAACATAAACCTTTTCTTGGTTTAGGTGCAAACACCTCAGGAATGTTTGCAAAACCCTGATCCAAGAAGCTGGGAACTCTGAAGGGCAGGCTGGACTTGAGCTAAGTCAAGAAAAACATGCTTTTAACAATGTCAGAATGCTTCTACCTCCCAGACTCATGCTTGTTTTTTTTTTTATAAGATGAAGCAGATTGAGTTTCTGCCCCCGCACCCTGATGCATTTATTTTTTTAATAGAGTGAAACAGGTTCGTTGGAACCAGCTTGAAGAAGATGGTAATGAAGAAGATGAATTTGACTGAGCATCCACATTTTGGCTGAGCAGGTCCGGATCCTTTTTTGCTTTCATATGCTGTTTATTAACACTATCTCTGTATGTTCAGGAGAATTGAGCTAGGACATGAAGGAAGGGAATGCAGTGGTGTGCTGCTCACTGTTCTACTCACTTTGTCCCTTAAAATCTCAGATTTCTTCTCTGATTTCAGAAAGTAAAGGAAGATTAGGCACTGTGGTTCCCTAAAGGTTTAATTTCTCATAAAGCTACAGTTTTTCTAGGTACACAAAGAGTTAATTTTATTGACAGTACAGCTGACAGAGTGGAAAATTGAGCTTGATGCATTGTAATGTGCTTGTTTCAGCATGTCTGGAAGGACTGCAATTCCTAAGAAGTAAATGACCATCTCTCACCACAGGTGCCACTTCCATCTAGCCCTTCTTCTCACCAGAACTGTAGCAATACATAGTGTTATTTACTATTGTTCCTACTTATACTTTGAATTTTTTTCCTATGTATCCTATGTTATGGACCTCTGTGGGAAATTTGCTTGAGTGAGAACTATGGGATTGGGTTGCAGAGTTGTTAAATATTAATAAGCAATGAATTTCAAATCACCCAAAATATAAAAATACCATTCCCAGCCACGTGACCATCACCTCTCTCTTGCTCTGCTTTTTTGGACGCTAAGGAGTATGCTCTTTTGCACATTAATTTGTGATGATACCATCAGTCATTCTTTGAACAGCGAATTTTATTACTTAAGTCTCCACATCAGAAGAGCTCAGTTTGTCTGTTGGTTTTTCCATATCACAGGATCTGTGCTGAAGTATGAAACCATTAGATTTATTTTACCACCTAGTACAATATGTGTAGGAGCTATAGCTCCTAAGAATGTGTTTCACAGCTCACTCATGTATGGAGACGTTATGAAACACAAACATTTTTTTTTTTTATCTGAAATTCCCCAAGCTTCCCCTTAAACAGATTCTAAGCAATGATGCAAATAAGTTTTCAAGAAGATTGTTTTATGAATTCATGTGCTATACTCGGTCTTTTTAAAGAGTAGAAAATCACATAAATGACACTTCCAGAAACTGTAGATTTATGACATTTTTTTTAACTTTCCGATTATGTTGGCAATGACTAAAAAAAATAAAATTTTGTAATTTTGAGGAGAGAATAATGTACTTTTTTATTAAAATAGAAATGACACACTGCTGCATATCTAGCTTGATTTAGTGTTTTTATTAGTTATAGAACTGTTTTAATACCTCACTAACTATTGCTTTCTCCCTTAAGATTTTCATTGTTCTCATACCCTAGAAACAAATTGATAATTCTGAAAAAAATAAAGTATTTCTTGGTTGTTTGCTAACAGCAGAATAGCAATCAGTCACCACAGGGTTACTACAATGGGCATCATTATATCTGGATCCTTATCAATTTCACTATATGGGTAAGTATTATTGCTGCATACCGGAACTCCTTTGGTGTTATTGCTTAATTTTAATTGTGATTGTAAAATGTGAAAAATGTGGATATTTAAACCACAATTAAACACCTGCTATACTTGTTGTGCATTGGCATTTAAAGATATATTGAGTATTTAAAATCTGCTGATTCAGATATTACATTGAGGGGGGAAATAAAGAAAAAAAGCAAAACAACAGGGATTGGTTTGAAAACAAATGTTTGCTTAAGGAAACAGTTGCCGGGAAATTTAATTTAGCCAAATACGTGATGCAACATCTGAACCTTAAAATATTCTGAAGAGTAAATTTTGACATCGTGCTGTTTCTCATGCAGCTTCAGAGAGGTTGCCAGTCCCTTGCAGCTTCCAAGTATCCCACTGTCCTGTGTGTGTCCCTCTGACATCCTGCTAATGGAAAATCCTATACTGGAAAACACCTGCCCAGCATTAACAAGATGTAAATGGCAGAAACAGCAGAATGTCAAGTTGCAGAGATACAAAGATATGCAGGTTTTGTAGAAAAAGCCTCTGCTGACTGCTCCCAAATTCTTAATTTCATTCAACAGTGAAAACATTTCTAAATTGCTTCTGGTTCTGCAGTGAGAAGCCCAGGAAAACACATGAGCACATGATTTCCTTTAAGTGTGTGAGTAATGTGAATGAGTTAGAGCTCAGCACATGTTGATGTGCTTTGGTGGACTTGGATCCGTTAGTGGTGTAAGGTGGTTTAAATCTAGCAGACATAAAGAGAGACAGCAGTTCAATACAATTAAATTTGCAAGCAGCCTGTGCTGCATAGCCTGGCTTATGCACCTTTCTGCATTCCCTCTCTTCCCTTTCCATAACTGTGGCTTGGAAAAATTATTTGGCCTGAAAAAAATGACAGATTTATTATCTCAGTAAAGCCTGCTTTGGAATATTTGAGGGTCAGTTTGTCTACAGGCATTCAAAATTCAACTGTATTTTAGGTGTTTTTGTCACTGTTTCATGTTTATTTAATCACTTTAAACTCAGGGAAAAATGTCATGGTATCAATCCTTCCATCTTTGCACAGGTAGTGTGAAGAGTTTTCCATGCCCTCAGCTAGTTCTTCCCTGTTCTGGAAGGTTGCTCAGGGGATCTTTTGCTTCATGATTTATGATCTAGTCACATAAAGACTTAGGAACAAATACCTGCCCCCTGCCAAACCAGCAGCTTTAGGACACAACTAGTTCCTCTGTTTAGGAGAGGTGACACACAGTATTTTTCTGCTGCTGTAGAAGAGAGCTTGATATTTCTTAGTTGTGTCCATAGTTTTCAGGGGTGCATTGACTTAGGTTTGTATTTCTTGCAATATAGATTCCTGGGAGGATTCCCCTACTTCTTCCCTGTGTACTTCTGTTGAGTTTGCACTGAATCATAGAATCATAGAATAGTTAGGGTTGGAAAGGACCTTAAGATCATCTAGTTCTGAGCCCCCTACCATGGGCAGGGACACCCCACACTAAACCATGTCACCCAAGGCCTCATCCAACCTGGCCTTGAACACCGCCAAGGATGGAGAATTCACCACTTCCTTGGGCAACCCATTCCAGTGCCTCACCATCCTCTCAGTAAAGAATTTCTTCCTTATATCCAATCTAAACTTCCCCTGTTTAAGTTTTAACCCATTACCCCTTGTCCTGTCACTACAGTCCATCCCCAGCATCCTTGTAGGCCCCCTTCAGATACTGGAAGGCTCCTATGAGGTCTCCACGCAGCCTTCTCTTCTCCAGGCTGAACAGCCCCAGCTTTCTCAGCCTGCCTTCATACGGGAGGTGCTCCAGTCCCCTGATCATCCTCGTGGCCCTCCTCTGGACTTGTTCCAACAGTTCCATGTCCTTTTTATGTTGAGGACACCAGAACTGCACACAATACTCCAAGTGAGGTCTCATGAGAGCAGAGTAGAGGGGCAGGATCACCTCCTTCAACCTGCTGGTCACGCTCCTTTTGATGCAGCCCAGGATACAGTTGGCTTTCTGGGCTGCGAGCGCACACTGCCGGCTCATGTTAAGTTTCTCATTGACCAACACCCCCAAGTCCTTCTCTGCAGGGCTGCTCTGAATCTCTTCTCTGCCCAACCTGTAGCTGTGCCTGGGATTGCTCTGACCCAGGTGTAGGACCTTGCACTTGGCATGGTTAAACTTCATCAGGTTGGCATCAGCCCACCTCACAAGCGTGTCAAGGTCCCTCTGGACGGCATCCCTTCCCTCCAGTGTATCAACCGAACCACACAGCTTGGTGTCATCGGCAAACTGAGGGCGCACTCAATCCCACTGTCCATGTCACCGACAAAGATGTTGAACAAGACCGGTCCCAACACCAATCCCTGAGGGACACCACTCGTTACTGGTCTCCAGCTGGACATTGAGCCATTGACCAAAACTCTTTGCGTGCAGCCATCCAGCCAGTTCTTTGTCCACCGAGTGGTCCACCCATCAAATTGATGTCTCTCCAATTTAGAGACAAGGATGTCGTGTGGGACAGTGTTGAACGCTTTGCACAAGTCCAGGTAGATGATGTCAACTGCTCTACCCCTGTCCATCAGTTCCGTAGCCCCATCATAGAAGGCCACCAAATTGGTCAGGCAGGATTTCCCCTTAGTGAAGCCATGCTGGCTGTCACCAAGCACCTTGTTGTTTTTCATGTGCCTTAGCATGCCTTCCAGGAGAATCTACTCCAAGATTTTGCCAGGCACGGAGGTGAGACTGACTGGTCTGTAATTCCCCGGGTCATCCATTTTCCCCTTCTTGGAAATGGGGGTTATATTTCCCTTTTTCCAGTCGTCAGGAACTTCACCTGACTGCCATGATTTTTCAAATATGATGGCCAGTGGCTTAGCAACTTCATTCGCCAGCTCCTTCAGGACCCATGGATCGATTTCATCAGCTCCCATGGACTTGTGTACGTTTAGGTTTTTAAGATGGTCTTGAACCAGATCCTCTCCTACAGCGGGCCTTGGGTCTTCATTCTGACAGTCCCTGCGTCTGCCTTCCAAGACTTGGGTGGTGTGGTCAGAGCCTTTGCCAGTGAAGACTGAGGCAAAGAAGTCATTAAGAACCTCAGCCTTCTCCAAATCCGGGGTAGCCAGTTCTCCTGATAGCTTCTGGAGGGGGTCTACCTTGTCCCTAGTTTGTCTTTTACTCCCTACATACCTATAGAATCCCTTCCTGTTATCCTTAACATTCCTAGCCAAGTTCAATACTAACTGGGCCTTAGCCTTCCTCACTTGGTCCCTAGCTTCCCAAACAACATCCCTGTATTCTTCCCAGGCCGCCTGTCCCTGCTTCCACCTTCTATAAGCCTCTTTTTTCGTTCAAAGTTTCCTGAGCAGCTCCTTATCCATCCAAGGAGGTCTCCTGGCCCTCCTGCTGCACTTCCTTCTAGTTGGGATGCCAACTTTAGTTGAACTTTGAAACTGATTCAGTGTGATCTGCTGTCAACCTCATGCTAAACACTGGGTGATAAAAATATCTCTCCTTCTTGGGAAAGTTCCCAAGGGCACTTTATGTTCCTTATCTTTTCCTTCTTGTTAATTTGAAACCAGTGATATCTGGCTAATAGGTGTGGAAAAGCCAACAATGTTTTGGTAAGTAATATCTGTAATAAATTGGCAAGTTTTGCATTTAATTTTATTCCTCAAAAAACGACTTCAGTTTGGAAGTATGGTACCTTTCTGCAGAGACCAAACAGTTCCTCAAATGCCTTACCACAAATAAATCATTCAAATATCTTCTGCTTGTCTTATAGCATGTCTTGGCTACCCTGTCAATCTTCAGTAATGGCTTCTGTCAGGTGGAACCTCATGGGAAAGAAATGAGTTTATCTTCAAAAGTTTGTGAGAGCATCTCTTATATCTCCAATGTGTATCATAGAGATTATTAAATGTAGATTAAATAACAGACAACTGGATTATGGGGCTTTGATTCCATGAGGGGTTCCATTTCTTAAAAGCAGATTCAGTGTTCATGAAAACTGTCAGGTTGAAATCATTGGAAACCAAAGCGGTCTTTCAACCTATAGTTTGGGTACAGTATTGGCAAGAAGCATGCAAGCTCTCCCATGCTGTCCTCACCTGCAGCATCTGTATTTGTGCTTTACAGTCCATACAAAAGGAGTAAAAGGGCAGGTCCAGGCAGTGTGATGGAGTTTAGTTCATGTAATCCAAAATTAGCTCTGAGAGGTCTGGTACCTATGTATGGAGGCATTACCTGGGGTCTCAAAGATGGGCTCACTGTCCAAGTGTGGTGAGCCCCCGCAGAGCTGTGATGAGCTCTCAGCATCAGTCAGGCACTGCACCACAGCAGGAATAAACCCAAAGCAGAGAAGTCTACAAAGCCCATGGGCAAAATGGTCTGAAACAGAGGACTCTGTGTTAGGCTAACCCATAGGGAGCCTCACGTTGGCTCAGCAGGATGTGTGGCATATTGAGGCTCATATTTTAAGCCTACACCTTTATAGCACAAGGCCCATCAATTAATTTACCTACTCTTGTGTCAACTTTGGCAGCTTTATAAATTGGAAAAAGAGATTCATGATCTAAACCCAGCCCCTCACTCTGAGATACATTGATGCCTATAATTCCTCATAGAAAATATCTTTCCTGAAGTCTGCAATGTGTTATAATCTCTAATTATGAATATGTTCACAGAATTTGTTCATCTCAAGATGCACTTGTGCATCTGTTATTTATGCACTATACATTAAACTTTACATATAGCTTTAGAAATATTTTTGCAGATGTGCACTTGTACTTAAAAGACCATAGAAAATGATATGTTAAGCTGCGTGACGAGGTCCTTCGGTAAGGATTATAAAGCATTGCAATGAGCACCACCTTTCCCCACAGCAGAGTTCTAACCAGAGGTAGAGATCCTTCTGCTGAAACTATGGGCTGTAGAAGGGGGTCTCCAGAGTCATGGCTGCAGAGGATGCAGCCATTTACCTTCACCTGCGCCTGTTCGTCTGTCTGCCTTGCAGGCAGCCTGTGAGCTGTGTGTCTGTGCTGTCAGGCACAGTGGGACTGGGGGGTTCCTGCCTGCCCTGGACCCCAGGCATAGGCTGTGTTAAGACTGTGGGTTTTCATGGTGAGAATGCGTGGTATTGAGGGTATCCTCAGAGCACCCTTTGAAGATGATACAGCAGGAAACCAGTATGTTTGTGAGGGCAAGAAAGTCTGGCACTATGCAAGAGAGACTGTAAACTTATTAGAGAGGCTGAACTTTATGTTCAAATAGCACATAATGCAGTGGGGACTGGCCCCTGCCTGGCACTTTTAATTGCTGCTGTAATAATAATACAAAAAGCAGAACCATTATTCTGTATGCAGCCATATAAAAAAAATGATAAATTGTTATTCTCCTCGTTTTCCTATTGTAAAGTAATGCTGTCAGAGTGGAATTTATTTAACAGGAAGATAAATCCTCAAATGATTACCTTGGAATATGAAGGGGAAAAAAATACAATTAAGCACTAGACACTAGAAGAAAATGAGCATTAAAGCTAATGTAGCCACTAAGTATTGGAAGGTCAGGAGGGCCAATAACTACATGATGTACAAAAATATACTCATCTTTGAGCACAACCCAAGGTCTCCTCTGGGCCACAGTTCCTGTCAGTCCCAAGAGGACATAAATGCCACCTTAACGCTGTGATTGCTTCAGGACCGTAATGTCTTCCTCGCAGTACTTTGCTGAAATGGAAGCAGTAACTGATAAGTTTTGATAGGGCAGAGGCTACCAGAGTATTTTATACGTTAGGCTTCCTTGTTCAAGCTGGCTAAGGATGTGCATGGTACATGGAGTTGAACACTGCAAGATTGTGAGTGTCTTTGGAAGGTACTAAAGTACTGAGGGTCTTTCATTCTTCCCACTGCAAGTTAATGAGGACATCTCCCTTCCTTCCTTCCTTCCTTCCTTCCTTCCTTCCTTCCTTCCTTCCTTCCTTCCTTCCTTCCTTCCTTCCTTCCTTCCTTCCTTCCTTCCTTCCTTCCTTCCTTCCTTCCTTCCTTCCTTCTTTCCTTCCTTCCTTCCTTCCTTCCTTCCTTCCTTCCTTCCTTCCTTCCTTCCTTCCTTCCTTCCTCCCTCCCTCCCTCCCTCCTTCCCTCCCTCCCTTCCTTCCTTCCTTCCTTCCTCCCTCCCTTCCTCCCTCCCTCCCTCCCTCCCTCTCTTCCTCCCTCCCTCTCTTCCTCCCTCCCTCCCTCCCTCCCTCCCTTCCTCCCTTCCTTCCTTCCTCCCTCCCTCCCTCCCTCCCTCTCTTCCTCCCTTCCTTCCTTCCTCCCTCCCTCCCTCCCTCTCTTCCTCCCTTCCTTCCTTCCTCCCTCCCTCCCTTCCTCTCTTCCTCCCTTCCTCCCTCCCTCCCTCCCTTCCTCCCTCCCTTCTTCCCTTCCTCCCTTCCTCCCTCTCTCCTTCCCTCCCTCCCTTCCTCCCTCCCTTCCTCCCTTCCTCCCTTCCTCCCTCCCTCCTTCCCTCCCTCCCTTCCTCCCTCCCTTCCTCCCTTCCTCCCTTCCTCCTTCCCTCCCTCCTTCCCTCCCTCCTTTCCTCCCTCCCTCCTTCCCTCCTTCCCTCCCTCCTTCCCTCCCTCCCTCCTTCCCTCCTTCCCTCCCTCCTTCCCTCCCTCCCTCTTTCCCTCTTTCCTTCTTCTCTCCTCCTCTTCCCCCTGTGTGTGTACTTCTGTGCTTTACAAACAAAAGCTTTTTCTCCATGGAGAGCGGAGAGACCAACATACCTATACAATGTGCCCCAGCATCACCTCATACAGACGTTTGCTTGTTAATCTGGAAAATAACAGTGTGCTACAACTTCAGTGCTCTGTGTTTGCTTTTCACCTTACAACACTGTTTTGCTTTTCATGTTGTTTATGTTATGCTGGATAATAGAAGCACCTGAAGTATTTGGAGATTGACTAAAAACAAGTGTTCCTTGCTTTGCCTTGAAGCGCCATATTGTAGAATCTGGAGGTTGTAAAGGACTTTTGGGTCATTGGAGCCAACCGCGTGCTGATGCCAGATCAACACTCTTTTCTTTTCTTGTGAAAGCTGCTTGTGATATGGTGGTGCAAGGAAATTTGTGCTTTAATAGGACACATTCTCATGAATTCTCAACCTGATTTTGTCTCTGTTTATGGTCCAGATGTATACAGTGCTATACAGGCCATATGAAATTACAGCAAGAAGTTGTGAATGATGTAGGAAATGAAAAATTCATCACAAAGAGCTAGGAGGTAGCAGAGCTGTGCTGCACTCTACCTTTTGATATTAAACTCAGATAGAGCCAGGAAAGGAAACTGGACTTGAAAGATCTCAAGCAAAAATAAATCCCTAAGAATAAAACTAAGAAAAATAAAAAGACTAATTAAAAAAATTGGGTTTAACATATCTTGAAAATGTTCATTCTCTCCCATTAAAATAACACTAAACACTTCCCAGATGAAGGCAGCACTTCTAAGTGTGGCTTTGTCCCAAATCAAGACAAACTGAAAGGGCTTCTGATAGTTCTAGGAAGTGCTAGAGTATTCACACCAGAGAAAGCTGTTTGGCTTTTTGTTGGATTTTTTGTTTGGTTTTGTGTTTTTCCCTGCAAGAAGGGTTGGAATCACTTGTTCTAGAGTTGGTCAGTAGCATATATAGAATTTTTAAGTAGTGTACATAATAAAAATAAGTCCTCTTTCTTATTACAGGTGGCCTCTCAAGATAAAATCAGGTAAAAGGTAATGCATAACACATCATTACTGACCTGGTTTACTTGTACCCCATTGCATAAGCATTCTATCCCACACTGTTTTGGGGAAATAGCTAATGTTAGAATTTTCTATAATACACTGTACAATCCTTCTACCTTCCATTTGGCCACACAGATTTCTTAATCACTTGCAGAACACTTAATAATTATATTCCTGATGACGAAGAATGCAAGGACTGCTCCTCAGGCAATATCTCTGCAGCATGTGAGGAGGTGTATGTATGTCCCTCACTGTTTAAAGCTGGGTGTGTTCTTCAACACCTTGCAGAATTGGATCCTTAATCATCATCACCATCAACAGCTAGTGCTTACCTGCTCTCCTTGCAAAATGTGACTTTTTAAACATGCAGCCCTGGGATCTCATGCTGGTCAGCAAAGTGTCCATGCTGAGCGATGTTCCCTGCTCTTTGCATACACATTGCTTAAAATCACTGCTGTAGCTCCAGTCCTTTATGCATTTCCTAGTGAGCACCTGCATGTGCATGTGGGATTCTAATCTTCACATGCTAGATGGCCTTGAATAATTTCTGTGTTTTTTATAGGCAATTCTGTGGTGATCAAACTACTGTAAAGAGAGACCTGCATTGACCCATCATTTTTTTCCCCTTCTTTCAAACATATAATCTAAGATTTCCCTTGTGGGTGGCCCTTCTTTCTTTTGTGCCATTGTAATTTCTTCATAGGTGGTACCTGACAAGTCCTTTTTTACCCTTCGAGTTTTTTGTTCAGATTCTATTCACTTCAAAATATCATTACCATTGCAAACAAGGAAAATGTGTTTATCAGAAACTGCAAACTCCTTTAGGGCCTCATAGGATTAATCACGGTTATAAAGTTTTATTAAACACAATTTTTGTTTAATGACAAGCTCCACCAGTCCTTCCCATTCCAAACCAATCCTGTCCTAAGGGTGTATCTAGCACAGCAGATTGTTTTCAACAGACTCTCAAGACAATCCCTATTACTTTGTCATGCACAGAGATATTTTTCTTCCTGGATAATTTGAACTTCCTTAAAAATCACATCTGTTTCATACTTTATTTATTTGTAATTTAAATCCTTAAATTGAATCTTTCATTACTAACATCTGGGCTTGAAATGCAGCCCACTTGAAAAAATACAAATTTTATTTTATTCGTAGTTACCCCCCTTCACTCAGTAGCATTGGTACAAACATTCCCTGGCCAGAGGCAAAACAGCCGGGTATCTTAAAGCTGTGATGCCGTACCACGTGTAATATGGCTCACTTGAATGTCCCTGAAGTGACTGGCAATTTGCCCAGAATTAGACTGAATGCAAGTAATAAGCTGTAGAAATTCCACAATATTGACAATTAGATATCTCTATACAGCAGCAGCTGTGTATTGTTCTCATGGTATATTCCTCTCAAAGCACCTCCTAAAAAAAGGGGAAAAAAAAAACCTGGCAGAAGGTTGCAAGCAGCAGAAAGGTAATATACATTGTATGAAATATCTCAAATTCAGATTAATAGGAATGTTTCTATCAGTACAGTTTTCTACAACAGAAATAATGGCTAAAACAAAATGCTAAGGAATTTTCAGTTTATAATAACACATCTGTACTGCAAAATTGCTACATATTAAACATTTTTTTCTGAGAAAGATACCTACCCACTCTTTCCTTTCATCGTGAAAGGGAGGAAATGGGAATATGGGCTCGCCTTTGGATGCTGTTTGGAAAAAGCTTTTCCAGCCCTTTTGAAAATTGCCCCCCCCCCCCAAAAGAGACAACAGTGTCCTGCATAGTGAGGTCTTCATGGGACATAGCAATATGGCCTGGAAGGGAAAAGCAGGGTTGGAAGAAAAGCTTTAATTTTTTTACCGGATTTGAGAAAAATTCAGATAGCTCTGAGAGACTTGCTGAAATAAATACATTTATTTCCTATTAATTCTCAATTCCCTCACATTTCAAAGTTTATTTGTCAGCCTTTCTCCAGAAAATGTGGAAAATGAATTCATTGAACATTTATTTTATTTCCTCACAAGAAGCAGCTGCCCACAGTGAACAGATTCAAATTTTATTTTTTAAACCATACTTTTGAAGTTTGCGTTATGAGCTATTCGTCTTTGATATTTTGCCCAGTGGATATCAATAGCTCTTGTTTCTGTCGGGTACTAAGCTTGTCAAACTTTGGTTTTGGTATCTGCCTTTATTGTAATAGAAATGATCATTTTAAAAATAAGCTGTGTTTTTTTTCAGAAGTACCATAAAACTGAGGGAACAATAAGATGTCAAGTTTTATATTGCAGATGCTAATTTATCAAGCTAATTACCAACAAAATGCAACTAAATTGCTGATAATCTTGAGACTGATTAATTCAGCGACAGAGATATTGATGAGTATTTAAAGGTTAGGAATAGGAGTGTTATGATGCAGGAACCCCTTCCTACTTCGGTGCTTACCACAGAAGAAGAATTATCTCGGCATCGCATGGCATACACAACATTTTGACAGATACGTGTGCTGTATGCCAAACAAATTGCTGGAGAAAGGAAAGGCCAGTTTGTGCATTTCTCTGCCTGGTGTGACCATGCTGAATATTGCTAAAATAGAGGGAAAGGTTTTGCGTGGCACTGCTTGTTCAAGTTCCCCTGTCCTGACATCCATCACCCCTGCTCCTGACATTTTCATTTCCTCTTCTCTATCGCCTGCCTTTGTGCAACTTCCCTGCCTTTCTCCTTCTCTGCCATTGAAAGAAAACTAACATCAACACTCCACAAATGCAACATTTCCACAAATGCAAACTGGATAAGAGATTGTGACTTATGGTCTTCTCCAGCTGCAGGGG
Source organism: Psittacula echo (assembly GCF_963264785.1). Classification (NCBI taxonomy): domain Eukaryota; kingdom Metazoa; phylum Chordata; class Aves; order Psittaciformes; family Psittacidae; genus Psittacula; species Psittacula echo. Next base: position 19,660,141 of record NC_137737.1, read on the forward strand.
GAGTGTAGGTGATGCCTGAACTGAATCCATCAGTCCTTTGGTCAGAGATAATGTTTCTCTCTGGGCAGAGCATTTCTTCTGAGCTTCGTCTGAGCTCTGCCTCCCTTCCTCTGGGTGCTGAGGCTGCTGAGTCAGTGCTGAATGAGGTCAGTCGTGATGCCTATTCCTTGGAACTGGAGACTGGGCTGAAACAGCCTGAAATTGCATCACTTGGGCCTTTCTCCTGCCAGCAGGACAACATAGGGTCCCTTTGGTGCTGAATGTACTCCAATAAAGGAGGTTAAAAATCTGGTTCATTAATTGACTTCAGCACTGAGTGAGTCCCTTTTATAACCTGTGTTATCAGCAGAAGTACAAGCATGGTGTGGTGAGGAATGTGATTATGGATGAGATTTCCTAGGAGAGGAATTAGCTGGCTCTGGTGGTGATCTCTGTTGTAATGAGCACGCTACCATCTTTATGAATACAGTTACAGGCAAACTCCCACAGCCCTGAAAAACACAGAGCTCCTCTGCCTTGCTGAGCAACACCAGCCAGGTTCTTAAAGGGTTAATATGCAGTTTACTATTGAATAACATAAAATGAGCTGTAAATAATGTAATGATATGTATTGTTAAGCTACATATACTGTACCAGGTGCAAGTACTCCCACTCCTCACTTAGATATAATCTGGGGCAGTCAACAAACACAGATGTATTTTAACAAAAAGAAAGACAGAGGAAAAAAAAAGATAAAGAAAGAATGAATAAGAAAAAAATTAAAACCTATGTAAGATAATTTAACCAAGATAACGGTGCAGGTAAAACCCAGCCTGTTTTTTCAGAGCCACTGTCACTGTGCTGTGTAAAATACAATGGCATTTTGACTTGTTTTTGGAACATGCATGAGCCAAACACGTGTGGAAACACCTTGACAGGCCTTTTGTATAACTACAAGAAAACTGATAATCCTAAATCAATTACATGGGGAAAATATGAATCTTTGAATACTAGTAATTATAATGGTTATTTTTCACTTTTGTAGCACCTGCAAATGATGCACTGTATATATAACAATGATTCAAAAAGCCCTAATTAACTGTTTATTTTTTTTCTTCTTGTTTGCTGGCTGTAACCAGTCTGCATTAATTTTCAATTTATATGTGTGTTTATATAGATATAGATGTATATTCTCCCTGCCTCACCCCCCAAATATTTTCTATTACTTCTGACTGCCTGGAAATCACACATTATTGAATTTGCCTCTTCTAGGTTTGTTCTTAAAGCCTCACCAGAGACTTCTTGCTGAACTTCCAGTAACACTCAAGGGATGGAAAAGTGTGGTGGAATATACTGGGCTGATCCTACCTAGTGGGGAAAACTGCGGTCCCTTCTGTAGCGCAATGACATGGCTCCCGACTGATAGTGCCAGTCAGAATTCCTAGCTGCTCCTACCAAATGCGAAAGAGCTGATTTTGGAAGACCTCCAGCCACAGCTTTCCACTGCTGATAGATTACTCTGGGCTATTCATGGAGCAAGATTAGCCTGACCACCATGAAGAAAACTGTTTGTTCCGTGTCATTACCTAGGACGGGTTGAACCATGCTAAGGCAAAGCTGCATTGGTGAGCTAAAAACATACAGAAATTGGATCAGTGATTATTCTGAAATTACTCTATTATTTCAGAGGAAAGGAGTGGGGGCAGCGGATTTGTCGGGGTTCTAGGTAGGGAATGTGAAATACAGCAAAGCTGGGCAGCGGGAGCGCTGGGACAGCTTGTGGTAGGCACTTAGGATTTTAATGTGGGTGCAAGCGCACGTTTGCCATAAAAGCAAAGCGCAGCAGAGCTTTATATTGAAATGAGAATGCAACTGTACCTCGGCAGTGGCCAAAGGGTCCTGAGCCTTGGGTAGGCACCATGCGCTGCGGCAGCTCCAGAGGCACCGGGAGCCAGTGCCTGCAAGGAGGCACAACAGCGCCGCGCCACGCGAGCACAAGATGGCTGCTGTAACCATCTGCAGGACATCAAAGTCTGCTGCCTGATGGCAAGTGGGCTGCCAAAGCTTCTAAAGGCTTTGGCGCCTGCATGTAAATCGGATGCAAACTGTCCATCTGCTGCATGGCACAAGTGACAGCTGATTCTTTTTGCAGTCCGTAAGATGAACTAGACCTAAGCCAATCCATCCCTGTTCCTAATCACACAAGGTTTGTCCTACCAGTTTCATTAGCCAGACACACGAGATACAGTATGTGGTTTTTCATTTTGCTCGGTACGTGACACTATAAAAAACAATGCCGGGGATGGGCTGTGAAACCAAAGGGGACACACTGCTGCTACTGCAGAGAAAGCATATTGGCAATGTTCAAAGCATATTGGGGCATAACAGTAGTCTAAAAACCCCAATATGGATTAGGACAGCTGACCAGATGTCTTGACTGACATTTTTTAACACGATTCAAGGGTGTCCCTACAGTACATAAATGCAAACTATACATCTGTGTGCTTTTTTTTTTTTTTTTCCACTGGAAATACCATACATGGATGCTTTGATTGTAGCTGACAGCTCCAGTGTGAGGAGAGAGCTGCACAATGCCACAACTCTGGCCTTCTCCTCCAAGGAGCCTGCTGGAAAAAGTTAGACTTGGGTTCTTGCACAAACAGGCAAGAGAGAGACATTGTCTTCATCACAAAGTTACCTACCTTCTTTCCTCATCAGATGGGTAGTGGGAACTCGCTGGGATGCTGTGTTGAAAGTAGGGGATGAGATGTGATATACTGTTATAATAGGAGAATGTTGTTCTTTTCTAGACCGATCTCAAATTTAGAAAGCAAGATTACTATCAAAATGTAATCATTCAGCTGTGCAATTGTTTGTGAGAGGGAGGGATCAGGAACAGTTGGGGAGAGGAAAGCACTGCAGGTATATCAAGGAACAAGGAACAAAGAGGGTGAAAGAACAAAGAAGTTTCTTACTTCTCACTTTGCCATTTTTAGAGCAGGAGTAAACAATGAAATGTTCACAGACACCCTTCCCTGCCCAGCCTCCTCATCAAATTAAATATAAGAAGTGGCATGTTCCATTTGAACCAGAGCATCAAGCCTTGACATCCTACCCTATGTGTTTGCATAAGTCCAGCCGGCATCGTTCCCCTCAGTTTACAAGAAACATTTCATGTGTATACTTCCATCCATCCACAAACGTTTGTCAGTACGTTTCCTTCAGTCTCTTGTACATGCTGGTACAGGATTAGAAGCTCTGCAGGTAGGAAGCCAGTTTCCATACCTGCTTGTCCAGCAGCAGCTTGAGACATGGCAAACACCATTCTCAGCAACTAAAGTTTATTACAAAATACTATTCTTTCCCCCTGTCCTAGCTTCAAAATACAGGGAAAACTAAAATCTTGCCTTCTTCAAATGGGGAGATCTGTTATAAACTAATCACAAACTCTGCTTCTGTCCCCACTCAGCTTTGGTGTGGAATTCAGTCTCCTCCACTGATGTTCCTCAGAGGGGACAGATTTATAGTGTTTGCAAGGACATAACCAAATACACTAGATGTTTTCAATGTGTACTCTCTGGTATCCTGGTAAACGTAAAGTGGTGTCTAAATTTATGTTTGCTTTGATCCAATTGTTTCCTTCATAAGCCTTTCCTTTCCCTTGCAACCATCCCCAAGCTGCATGCAAAAACAAAAGATGCCTTTATAAGGCAAAAGGTCCTGTAGTATCAGTGAGGCCACACATCTGCCCAGCATCTGCACATGCATTTTCTGGGGTGCCGGTTGCTTGGCTGCCCACTTCACAGAAACACAATTCTTACTTAACACTTTTGATAACATAAAGCTTGTGCCTTGCTAGTGATAAAGCTTACTGGCACTTAAGTTCAGCTTTTTTTACTGGCACTTAAGTTCAGCTTTTATGTACCTTTTATGTACCTTTTATGTACCTTTCAGATTCGTAGCATACCCTTAAAAAAGGCATTGTCCTATGATCTCAATTACCTTTGTGCCTATGCAGGAGATAGATATAGTATATTTACCCCGAATCTAGGTCTGCTGTCTTAGATGAATATTTGAATCTACAGGGAAAGAGTTTCTCTGTGGAACTGTTGAATGATAAAAATGCTGCTCCAGGAGGTCCCAGGACTGAAGGCCCCTGGGCTAACCCCCAGCTCCTTCTTGCTTCTGCAACAGTGAAACCAGAGGATCTCACAGTGACAGGAAACCCCCAAAGCCCACCTCTTGCTCCATTCCCTGCCTGCAGATGTCCTTTGTGTGGCCCTGGATTTCTCTTTGATGAGCAGGATGTTGGTGCTGCTCATGGCCAGCACCCTCCAAGGCTGACCTCTCTGAGGGCAGAGGGGCTGCAGGAATCCCCAGCTGTGCACAGCTCTTTGCTGCCTAGGATGGCGGCATTGCCCCATGGAAAGGATTTTCCCACTGTTCAGGTGAAAGCTTGGATGCATGTGCCAGAGCAAATGGCCTGTGCCGGCTCCATCTCTGTCAGGCGTCAGCTGATCGCTGCTTTGTGGGTCACCTACATGAGGAGGGTGGAAAGAATTAAAAATGAGGTGGTATGGGGGTTGAGAGAGAAAGCACAAGCCTATGAAAAGATAGCTGTCTAAGTTCCTGTGAACGGAGACCAAGAGAAAACTATTCTTGAACACAGAAAATCACTCTTGGCCTGTGTGGTGATAAGCATCTATGCACCTGAAAACTAGCACTGGCAAGGTACTGATAATGTGCTAACATTACTTTTATGCTTATATTGTTAACTATAAAACTGGTGATATGAACTAGAAAGTGCTAATAGCAGACATTGAGCTGTGGAGGTACACAATTCACTTGCCTTTCCCAAAATGACCTTCCTCTTTGCCGACTGATGGAAAATCACAGATGTGAAAACGGCCTGGATGGAACTGACGGGAATTTTCCTTCTTTTTCGTCCTGTGCATGTACTGTGACTTTCAGAGAGTGTCTGAAATTGCAAGGATTTTACTGCTGAGATTGTAGGTCCTACTGTAAATTGACACTAAACAGACACATGTATAAATTGCTATCATGCTGTTGCATCAATGGATCAGCTTACAGTCCCTTTTAGATTCTCTTTGTCTTGCTATTTTCATTCTATTCAGGAACTGAGCATCAAGATGGATATTTAAAATACAGCTTTCTATTTACTGATCTACAAATACACCTCTGACCTCCACACATAGGCTATTAAATCCCACTGATTTGTCTTCCTAGACTTTTCTTATTATTGTTTCAATGAGAAAGCCTATTCCTGCAAGCTGGATGGGGGTTTTGAGCCAAACAAAATCTCTGACCTGGGAATATGCCTGTCACCAATGGTTATTGGAATACTCACTTGTTCACACTAGACTTCTAGCTCAGCAGCTCTGTGAAAGTAAAACACACCACTTCAAACCAATTCTGGGAGCCTCAGAAAAGTACAGTTCTGCACATCCCTGAAAATAAGAATTAACACTACGTATCATCATTAAATTCAGAAATATAAATAACCTTTCTGCTAAGGATGCTCCATTTGCTCCCCATACCAGAAGCCTTACCTAGAGCATGAAAAAGGGAAAAGTAACTCGCTTACCTCCCTCAATGAATAACGTAAAATGAGGGTACAGATATTGAATAAGCAGGCGATGCTACCACTCAGTTGACCCAAGAGCCAAGGGGCCTTCATGGTAATGATGGGAGGCAGAGGTACATGGTGGTGAATGACTGCAGTCTTCATTGCGGACTTGCCTTGAACCCATGCCAACTATGCTTCAGCAGAGGATCCACTTAGCACTTTTCTCCATTTTGTTGCAATGAGGCTTAATGCACAAATGGGGAAAAAGGCTCTTAACAATGTAAAGGCAGCAGTTTCCCTTTTCTTTGATCTCAGTTCAGATCTGTTCTTTCATTCTTTTTCCTACAAATGAAAGAACTCAGTCTTCAATGTTTTATACTCTACCATGACAGAGAAGGTACTTTCTGCTTTTCACAGTCCAGTTGTTATGAGGTGCAATAAATACATGGGGGTAAGGTCAAGTACTTAGGGCTAATAAATATGTATTGAGATGTATGCGTTTGTTGGAGCCCAAATATTTTGTAATAGCTTAAACAAAATAATCTAGCTGTCTCTCTGTCCATCCATCCATCCATTTCTCCATCCAGCATCAAGGTTATTTATTTAGTACAGAATATCTCTCTGCCATCTAAATTAAGGGCGAAATCCTATTGTCTTCACTCAGTTTCACTCAGACAATCTCCCTCTCTGTAGTACCTTTGCAACCCCATAAAGATGCAGTGCAGTCTGCATTCTGGCCCTAAGCTAGAACACATTATTGCTCAGACTGTGGAAAGGCTGATTTGGATCCGTTCTTTCCACTGCGGCAGTCCTGTATGATCCTTGCCTGGCATGAGCTTCTCATCTCATACCAGCTCCTTTTGGGCTAGTTTTTGTGCAGTGTTAACATAGCACAAGAGTTTTTTTTATTCTTGTGGAAACAAAGTGGCTCCTGACAAGATCAGGGAAAACATTTGGGACATTGCTCATTGACATTTTACCTGAGGAAAAAGAAGATTACGGCATACTCAAAGTAAATCACACAGCAAAGGGAATGTCCTCATTTTAGACCGCAGAGCAGAGAGCCTGTGTGCTGCAATTGCTAAGGTAATGGTTGCTGCCGCTCAACTGTTTCCTCGAAATGTAGTCACTCTGCCTTTTTATTTTTGAGCACTTTTGCATGCATAATGATATCCATCCATTTAAAGGCAAATGTCCTCTTAGTTTTAATGGGCTTCTGTTCATGGAATACTGGCAGATCCTGTCTTTACTTTGACTTTTTTTTTCTTTCTTTCTGTAACTCTGAGCTAACTGTTGACTTGGCATGACCCTAGAAGACTTGGCATGACCCCTCTGGAAGGATAGGGTACCTGTGCCCTCCAAGCAGCTGCTCAGCATTTTCCAGAAAAGGGCTGCTCTGTGGACAGTGTGGAAAGATATACATTTTTATTGTGTAGGTGTTTTTTTCAATGGATTTATCACATAAATAATGAATGGAAGAGACCTTGCAGGTCTGTTAATTTAGCTCCCTGTAATATTAGATTATCCTCCAGAGTGCATTTTCTAGATCCATGGACAGTCCAGTTTTAAATATCACAAATGATGGGGTTTGCATGGCTTCTTACAGGCGAATTCATAGCCTGTATGGCCTCAGTCACCTTTCAAATATTTACATGTCCTTTTCTTCCTCACTTTTTATTTAGGTCGGTGCTGACGCATGCACACATTTCACTTTTAACTTTCATTTGCAATCTATTGTCTCCTTGCCTGAGAACTTTAACAGGCCTTTCCAGATCTCTCTCCATTTTACCGCTATCCTTTCCTATTAAATTACATGCTTTGTAGCTTTAAAATACTCTTTATTCTCTTCTACTATGACGCTAAGCTCAATCAAGCACTGCCTAACCTGTTGCCTTTGCCCCCAGTGTTATGTTCAGCACATTCCTGGGGGCGATACTTAATATTTAATGCCTGATGCAAAAGTTGAGAAGACAAATCTGTAATTTTAAAACGATGGAATTCTTACCAGGGGTCCATTTTACTTACATAGCAGTGTGTGTGGGGAAACAGTGCATTACAGAAAAAGCACAATTCTGAGAAATAGTTTCAGGTAACTGTTTTACTTTTTTCTACATTAAAATGTGAGACCTGGGTTTTCTCTTCACTCACTATGAATATCTCTTTTCCTTGTACCTCCAATTTTAAACATCATGTGTGAATTTACCTCCTTTTTCAGATCATTAATAAAGTTTAGTGAAATATATTCCAAACGGTCCTTTGGAGTATAAGATAATTGTAATGCTTTATGTTATGGTGCATCTTCAAAGCTGGATTTAATGAGTCACAAAGCCTACCTGTAAAACTGTGTCTGGAATGAGTTAAAAGGGGAATCATATTTTTTTAAAACAAAAATATGTTTTGCAGGAGCTCTGAGTAAAAAAGGCAATATTTCTTAAATCTACCTATCTCCCAGCTTTGCTTTTCTGCATTAATTTTTTATTTAAAAGTTTTTCATTCCACTTGGCTTGCGAACCTTGTAATAAAGTGCTTCTAGGATCAAAGGAAGCTATTTTTATAGTATTACCTCATTTTCTTTTATTAAAAATAGAGAACAGCTTTAAGTTATACATGTATTTGGTCAAAATAATAGGACCCCAAACCACACTTTCAGTATTTTTCCTAAGGCACAAGGCTGGTCTAAGCTTTAGGTGACAGTCATTTAGGGGGTCACAGGATCTCATCTGGAACAAAACAATGCTGTTCTTCTGTGCAGTGTCAGAAACTCTCCATGGCATTTTCAGAAATCCCATCTCTTAGGCAATTGCAATATTTTCATATGATATAATTCCAAAATAAGGGCCTTGCCTTTTATTTTATTCATTGCAGCGGAGTTTAGGGTGCTCAGGAAATGAAGGCCAGGGCCCTAGGTAATAGTCTATTCAGGTCAGGAAGGCTAATTAATATGCAGACACTAGCTATGTTTCCAATGTTGTGTTAGAAGACTTGGTTTATTTGGTCAATGACAAGTGCAGTTAGATGGAAAAGATTCAGCCTTCAGAATAGCAATATTTACTTGCACCTACTCATTTCAGAGGGTGAGGGCTTTGTCCTGTGTGCATTTTAGGATAATGTAAATTTTTTTAAAAGCTGCAGCTAAAAGAGAAAGAATTCATGTTATGTACTGGTCTAAACAAAGATGAAGAGAGAGAAGATTTGAAATTTATTCATCATTCCTTTACAGATTTCCCATTAGACTTTGAATAAGGCATGTAACCCTTACACGCCGTGCTCTTTTGTAAAAGGAACATCACTGTAACCCTTATTTCAGATATGTGTGTGTTTAAAAGGCACTAGGGAATTAAATGAGAAAGAACTATAGCAAAGCGTATCTTAAGACTGTTTTTCCTTTCGGAAACAAAAAAATAAAAGTCACACAAGCCTTATTGGGCTCAGAAGACAATTCCAGGTGCAATGTATCACGACATATCAATCTTAAATAATATACTGGCAGGAGTCTTTATGATTAATATTGTTCTTGGTCATGAAAGTTGTCACAGTGGCTACAACGTCATTCAGCCATGCACAAACTGTATTTGCCTAATTCTCAATTGTTTACACACACGTGCACCCATGTCCCACTGCAAGCCAAGGTCAGAAGCACGTGCGAGTGGAAACACTCCAGCCTGACTATTGCATTAAGCATTTAATCTCACAGTAGGCTTAGGCTTTCTGTATGCATCTGGGTTGGGCACAAATAAGCTTAATATATTGGTGCCCAATTCATGAGGAGATCTCCTGAGCTTGGCTCTTCCTGAGCGCAGTCAATGGTTTGAACCTTAGTTATAGCTAGGTTAGTATTCAGTGATTTCAGTGTGGAACTCATGAGTCATGGGTCTGGCATAGGCAAATCTGATCTCTGGCCTATGCTTCTCTTAATATCACAGACCTCATAATTGCTAAGCACAATAGCAGTTATGTACCCCATTATTTAAGTGAATAATAGGTGCAGAGCTGGCCCAAAATTCTTCTGAAATGTGCTGCAAAATAACAAAAGGAACATGGAAACACTTCTGATGATATAGAAATGGAAAATCCACCTTACTTGTAGAGTTAAATCTACCAAAAGCAGCATCGATTGCAGGGTAATACCATAAGATGTATCAGTGTCTGTAATAATCTATTTCTGGAAGCCACATCACTGCAAACCATTTGTATGTTAGACTCATAAAGCTACTTGCGGATTTAAAAGATGTTATTCTCATTAATGATACATAAGTAACATGAGTCAAGACATTGCTTGTCACTTTAGTAGAAGAGAAGTCAGTGGCTGGTCTGAGATATGGTGTCTTCAGAGAGTGTACAAGAGGGTACTTAGTGAAATGCAAAAAAGTAGCCATCAGCTCTGACCAATCCAGACACTATTGTTTTACAGATAGACATACATTTTTAAAATAAAATCAAAGCCTGACAGCTAAAGGTACCAAACCTTTTACTGTATCTTTCATCCACTGCTTTTAAAACACAGCAGCAGCGAAACAACCTGGGATAATATGGCCAAGAGGCTGACTGAGGGTTTCCAAGCATCAGTGGAAACACTTCTATTGACTTCACTAATGCCTAAATTGATCCCAAATTATTTTCATTTTTGCAGTTTAAAACCTGAAGCTGGTTCCTGACACACTGTACCACGTGTTTCACCAGGAAAAAAAAAAAGAAATAGTGTCTGTGGACAGGAAAATTGGTATTTTCCTAGAAAACCAATAAATAGTACATGCATGTTGTGTCTTTCATTTAATATTGTTATGGAATTAAACATTGATGGTTCCTCTAATTTATATACTTTTGCTTTTCTAAAGATAATAACAGGGCAATTAATATATCTCAATTCAGTGCATGTATAAAAAAATTATAACAAAAAGTCTTTAATTTAAATTTATTTACACAATTTTACTGTGTAGAAGTTGTCTACAGTTATGTACAGTTTAGAATTAGGACTACTGTATCCTGCCAAAGCAAAGCATTTATTTTATTTTTTTTTTTCTATTGTTTGAGCAGACTTTTTTTCCTGCCCTTTTTTAACGTTTCAGAATATAAGTTGATTAGGAATGTTCTGAATTGATGGAGACATTCCGTTTTGCTCTTAAAATTCAGCTCTTAAAGTACATTTTCTTTTACAAGCTTTTGATATTTTTGTGGCTCCGTTTCTGTTACTGAATATAAATAATATACAATAGATGTATACTTATTTACAATAAAAACTGATTTATTAATTATTTCATTCAGTAGACAAGTATCATCATAAAGGCTGGGCTTATACAACATAGCAGGCATCACAGCAAAAATCATAAATACTGTAGTTCTGTTTAGCTTGACAATGGCAGGTAATAGACTATCATGTGTGTTCCCTTAGCTACTGTATCCTTTTCTATCCATCATTCTTTATTGTTATTATCACACTTATTTCAGCATTCTTATATCAGCAGCGTTTAGTGACATTGCGAAAACATGGTTCAGAAAGGCTGAACTTTTAATTGTGATGAGAAATAAGTTAGCTTAATTATTCTGTGTAAGTAGAAAAGATGTGGTTTGTTCTTCTTCCTAAGTCCTTCCTTCCTAATCGCAATTCAACACCCTCTTTAAGCATTGCTATGTATGAACTTCATGCTGCTAGACAAATAAATTCTTTGGAAAAAATGCACATTTTTATTTGGAAATAATGCCATCTCTTTGTTAGATTTGCAGCAATCCTATTTTGCCTCTACTGTTTTTAAGTCGAAAATGAAAAATTATTTAGAAGATGTTTGTGCATCATATTGTGCTGAATGGTATGTAGGTCAGCATGCTGCACCATAGCAGATAAGGCACAGTGAACAAGTGTTCTATGTACTTACAAGCAAATATCAGTCATAATAGAAGTAGACAGATCTACAAGAGCGTTTTGGCTTAGGAAATGTTTCTTGTCATTAGCATTTAAAAAAAGCTATGAGATTCAGGCCTATCAGCACCGATTCACAGCAAAGCCTGGCTTGCACAGGTTGTTATCTGTTCAGTACAGAGGTGCAGCTGGTTAGCAAATGGATTTGCAGATTTTTTATTTTTTTTTTTTTTAGCAGGGATGAGTAAAAAGGCAAAGAATCAGGTACTTACAACCCATTCAGAATGTAACAATTTTGTTTGTGTTATAAACCAAACCTTCTGTTTTTTGCAAACTGCATTATTTTTAGAAACAGAACCAAGAAAAAACGGCTGATTTAAAAAAAAATCTTTATTCATATTCCAGTTTCCCTAAGGGCTCCAATATCCATGAAGTAATACCAGCAAAGGGAGCAATGAAGACTGCAGACTTCCATGATTCCGTTTACGATGCTGCTTTATTGTGTTAGCAGTCAAGTCAAAAGGCAATATCTAATATTTTTAATTTTTTATCTCTTCCTCTATGTGTTCTCAGAAATGTGAGGGGGAAAATATGTGCCTGATTCCTTAATGCTTTGGCTGAAGTTTAGGGCAATTTTTATTTCATGTGGAAGTGGAATCATTCCTCATGGAGATAATAATCAGGGCTGATACTGAAAGTAGCTCTGATTCAGGTATGGCTACTGATTCAGTAGCCATACCTGAATCATAAGGTCATTGCAAGGTGGTAGGAATAGGTTTCCTCTTTAAGGAGAAACGCTATGCATGAGCTGATGGGGCTGATTATCAGGTACGTGAATGTTCTTCTTATATGGCAGAAGAAAAGACTATAGATTGAATGAAAATAGTCCTCTGAGAAACCTTCCCTAGCCAAGGTGGGGCTGCTGAAACAACTGTGTGGGTCTGTGTCCTTCTGCCAGCTCTGCATGTAGAGGGAGTGACCACCACATAGTGCCCCAGCAAGGACCACAGCTTCTGCCTGAGCTTCCACCCAAGCTTGAAATGACTGTAGGATGGTTTCTGACCTGCCTGCCTCCAACGCTTGTTAGCTGAAAACCAGCTCCATGGTGCATGAACTTAAGGAAAATGGCTGTACTCAGAAAAAATGCACGGTTACAGCCAGCATCTTTTCATCATGGTTCTTAGCTTATTTGGAAACAGGTTTCAGATACAGCTCATGCTTTGTTTTTAACAGCATCAGTATTCACTGAAAGGAGGATGGGATGGTAGCACACCTGAAAATATGAGGGCTGGATTAGTCTTTCAGTCAATGTGCTGTTCTATCAGATATCTATCAGAGTTCTATCAGATATCTGCTGCTGAAACATGACAGCTTTCCACGTGGAACCTGTCAGTAAAGATGGCAACCAAACAAGAGAAATGACAGCACTAGAGGTCAAACATCCCAAACAGTAAGCACAAGGGGGGCAAGCAAGGCCCTGGGCTTCCTCAGTGTGTTTTTATCAAGTGATCAAATTGCTGCAGATTTTAGAGCAGTGTTAAAAGTATTCCTCCTATGTATGAATCAAACATTAACATTTTGCGAACTCCAGTCTTGGACAGTGTCCAAACACGAAGGTACTAGAAACATGTACATTAAGCAGAACCCTGCAAAGTCCCTGCAAATGGAGAACCAAAGCTTAGAATGAAAGGAATAAATACTGGTGAACAAGTATGAATGGAAGAATTTGATTGCATATGCAAGGAGTATACAAGTGCTGAAACTATGAGGTGAAGTATACAGTAAATATTTATATTTCTGAATTGGAAAAGGGGAAGAAAAGATATTTATGGCTGGACACCTGAGAACAGAAGGGAATCAGAAGTAAAGTGCCATGGAAAGTAGTGCAGTTAAATATTTAGGCTTTGATTTTGCACAGAGAAGTACTAAAACTAGACAAATAAATGCATCAGGTGAATATAATTTAGCACAAAGTATGCTGTTGCAGTTCTGCTTTTTAGGATACTGCTGTCTCATTCAATGTATTTTGAATGTGAATCCAGTGGCTCACTAAGTGTGAATCTCCTGACAATATTTTCAGGTAAGAGTAGAAGCAAGAGAAGAGCCTTTCCAAATTAAGTTACTTATGGTACTAGTCTTCTGTGAAATTAGCTCAAATTTGCCAAGTCAAAATTATTTTCTGCATTTCCTGGTCTAAATTCAGCTCACTGAGTTTAATGGGCACTCTGTTGGTGTAACAGAGAACAATATTTGGCTCAGGAGCTACAAAGAGAAACATCTCCAACATTATTTTCTTACCTCAGTATTGTACATTCAGCATCTTACTGTTGACTATAGTAGCAGATCTCTACTAGTCCTTACTTCGCCATTGACTGTCATAGAAAAGAACATATAGAAAGGTGAGACATATATAAGCTATAACATTGATAAGTTTCTCATGTTTGTTCATGGAAGTTGAGCAAGATCCCCTGGCTCTGACACGTGTTCAGTTACAATACATGATCAGGTGGACAGAGGGAGGTGATTGAATTTATACAGATTTTTTTGAGATGAGTATCCTACAGTATAATCATTGTTAATGCATAAACATATGGGAATCTCTGTGCAGTGAATTTAAAATTTACTTTGCTATTGTTTTAATGTAATTTTTTCAATAAAGTATTTAGATCTTTAAAGATTTTGTAAATTATTATTTTAATGTCACCTTAACAAAGTTTATCTACTGACAGAAAGTAGATTCCTTTACCCTGAAAAAGCCAAAGTAAGAAGCTATGGTTTTCTCAGACTGGAAGAAGTTCAAAAATAAGAGTGCAAAGATACTGAACCACCTCAATAGAGATGTGAAGATGTAGTGCAGATGACCTGGACATGAATGTGAACTTCAGAGATTTTCAGAATGAGTCTTTCTCCATAAATATAACATATCTTTTTCATTTGCCACCACCTATCTAAGCAGGTGACAGTATTTAACAGCCTGGGAGGTAGGATACACTTCGCATGCAGAAACACGAAACTGCACACACACAAGGGGAACCTTGCTTCAATAGCAATGTATTTATATCAATTCATTAAATTCTGAAATGTAATTCTGTGCTAAGACAATTTCAAGGGATGTATTAAGAAACGTAACCCACTTCAGGGCCAATTTATAGATCTAATAATATATTTTTAATAGTAATGGCGATATATTTGATTGTGCATATAAATTAATACATAATATATCATTTCAATGGAAAATCAAGAATGAATTCCTAGAAGTCAGTGAGAAAACTCTCATCCACTACATTGGTGTGGGTTTTACCTAGTGAAATTACGATTTAAGCTAAAATTACTGTCTGTACTTACTGTGCCAAATTCAATGTAATTCTTTTTCTGAGTTTGACATTTTCTTATTGTTGTGGAAAAACATGGCTGAAGCACACTAGAAGGTATTTCAGTTGTAAGATTTTGCATTAATCAAAGGTCAGACTGGTAACATCTATTACCTATTACCTTAGTCAGAGACATGACCAAAAATCACTGCTAAGCTTGGAGCGTGCATTAGTGAAACATCACTTTGCTCACACTATAAATGGGTCTCACCTGTAAAATGGGTCCCACCCCGGGGAAATAGAAAGGAACATCAGCTGAACACTCAGAGTGCATTTGTAGAGTACTGACTGTGTAGGCAGTGTTGCATGAAGCGTGGGCAGCAGCAGCAGCACCTGGCCCAGACAGCTGTGTGTGGTTAGCCCATGAGTCTGCCCACTCTGGAAGGCTCCCTGGCACCATTGTCACTCTAGCAATGGTGAAAAGAGAGAATGTCACCTGCAAAGAACAAATATTCATTGCTTTGACAGCTGCTACCTGTGAAGAACAGCTGCAGGTCTACAGGGGTAGAGTGAGGTGGGTACAGAAATAAAGCAGGTAGAGGCAGCCTCCCTGGGTAAAATAGGCAGTTGAATAACTCACCATGTTTTTGTCTCTTAGGATCGGCTATTTCAGTCCCAGTGTGGTCAAACTTGTTATCCAGCCTGCTTCAAATCCCAGGTATTTTCCATACGCCAAGGCTGTATGTTACCTAAAGAGCATCTCTCCTAGCTGCTGAGGTAGGTATTTTCATTATCATGAAGGGTAAGTTTGTTAAATTCTGATGTGATGAAAAGACATTGAGGAACATGATTTTGATATTGGGCATGAGGAAGTTTTAAATATTCAAAGCTGTTCTGTGTGTCATAATGATGTAGAGTATTTCCTTTTGCCCCACTTTTCCCACTTACCCATGTAAGGAATGAGAAAATATTGTGAGCCACATTTGCAGCAGCATTGTAGCTGGCTATTGGTATTTGGAAAGCAGGGGTCAGAACATCAGCTGTTATAAAATGATGTTGCACCACTGCAATAAACTGAGTTATAGCAGTTTCCACCAGCTGAGGACTTGGACCCAGATTTTTAGGAACATTTGATTAAACAATATTAGAGCAAAACTCTGTCTAGGTATTTTCACCTTTTACCTGCAATGGTGATCTGTAGCTGATGTATCAGAGGGAGAAAAGTAAAACAAATCAACAAAAGCAGGACACAATTAGGCTGATGAATATTATGCAATTGATTTCCAAAGCTGGACAATCCAAGCTCGTACATGTAAATAGAAATTCACTGTTTTGTTTTTTTTTTTTTTCATTTAAAAATTAGATCAGCAGAACTTGATCTTGGTTGCACCAGCACTGCTGATATCTTTGATATGAGTGACAGCAGGATCAGGGCTTTACTCATCACAGAGCTAAATTCAGCCTTACAGAAAGTGGAAGAAGAGGTGAGAGTTGATAAGGAAATACATCTAATAATCTCATTTTAGGTTTTGCATTAATTCACAGTAGCTGCTTTAAGTATGGTACTGAAAACTGGTGAATCAAATTCTTCTCTAAGGGCTGATGGAGGGCACCTATTTTTTCTTGTATTGTATAAAAAGTATGGAAGGAAAAATAAAAAATAAATAACAGCTATAAAAAGGTGTGCAATGAAAAATGACTGTGTTCAGGGATAGAGAACAAATGCCAGTCAGCTCATATCTTGTATAGATAAAAATTATTGTACATGTTGTCAGTAAGCCAGCATAAATAGCACATTATTCTTTTAAACATTAGGGGTTAAATCTGTAAAATTCTTCACACCTTCTTTTTGCTCAGATTTTATTGTGACTTCTCTGGAGTCAGTCAGAGTCAGGATTTTCAGAATATGTCCAAGTTTGAATAATTCTATTTCCATTCAAGGGTGAGATTCATATTCTTAACTTTTCTCTGAGAGATATTAGTGGAATTTACAGCATTTGCACAATGGGAAAATAGGACAATTTTGATCAATTAAATACACTAAAAACATGACATGCAATTGCTTGATGGTTATGTTGTAGTTATTTGCACTTGTAAAGTTGCAGGTACAATTAATGTAACATGGCTAGGACATCCACAGAAAATTAGATGTATTGCTTTGATTTGGTAGAGTGCTTCAATACATGTCTGAAAATAAGGTAAGATGATTGGTTAAGAGGAGAGAAAGAGAAAGGCTTGAAAGTAGCAAAGAAAAAATGTTATTAAACGGGCTAATGAATGTCTGGGGAGGGAGGTGGTGTAGATACCCTTAGCGTGTGTGTATATATATATATGTTATATATACGCTGTATGTGTATATAGATGCTATATATAATATATAATATGCTATATATACACACTATATATAATACGCTACATACATAATATATGTAGCAGGGTTTTTATATGTATATATATATAAAAAACCCCCCTGGCATTATTTATAGATGAAGATGTATCTTCCAGAAGCTCCCAGGAGAAAGGGAGAAAGGCTGATTCCTATCCTGGTAGCATGACTTGAAAAAAAGAATGATTTCAGCCATTTTTATCTTGCCTTCATAAGCATTTTACTCTATCTAACATTTTAGTCACACACGAAAAAAGTCCTCATCACAGCCCCTGGATGTAGTCTTTCTGTTTCACCATTAGGTCTGATCCCAGTAGCACCAAAGTGACATAGCAATATTTAAAATACCTTTCTGTGTTACCAGAAAGTCTCACAATAATCCCTTTTTGGTCCATAACAGGCATCTAAAGATGTCCCCGTAACTGAGTGGGGCTCCTATCCTAAAAGACATTCCAGAAACAAGAAGCAGCCTTCACTGCACAATTGGCTCAGCCAGCCCTTTTGCAGGCTTCTTGTTCATCCCAATTCCTTTTGGCTGTTTGCTCACATACAAACAATGGATCACACTATCCTGATGTGACACAAAGTAATGCACTTATTCAGGCATTTTCAGGAAATAACAACATTTGAATTAAACAACTCTACTGGATTCCAAATGTGAGAAAGCACAGATACATGTGTACAAATACCTTTAGAAATGCTCATTTGGCAAATTAATAATCTAAAGACATCTGAAACAAAATAAATGTGCAAGTAGTGATTTATATATAAAAATTTTCCATCTGATTTAAGTGTCAATTTGATTTAAACAGGGTAGAACAGGGTGAACCCCTCACTCACAGTGCTGTGCTGCTCCCCAGCATGCAGTGACACAGGGGTCCATGCAGCTACTTTCTGGAGAATTGCTCATGTTGTAAAACACAGGCTTACAAGCTGGGGCTTTGTAATTTGGTTATGAAATTAACTGATTTGTCCATGTATTCCTGTAGGTTCAAATATTTTATCAGTGTGGAGCGGCAAGGCATGAAGGCCATTCCTGTGCCACAGCTGTCTAAAGTGTATATGTGAGGCAAACAAAATGAAGTAAAAAGGAAATTTACACACAAAAGAAATCCTAAAAAAAGAAGGGGAACTGTCCTTGATGTTAGAGCTTGTCTTGCTTTATGCAGGAATTCTGTTGTTACTTTTGAAAACGTAAAAGCGGTTCCAAAGCACATTGGCACGTGCATGAAACTGCAATACTCACTTGGCACTGCTTGTTCCCAATGCTGGCAATGTGGCACATAGACCTCTTTAGCCTCTTCCTCTGTTGTTTTCTGCGCAAGAGCCAACCATTGTGGCTACTCATGAGGCAAGGCTGGCAGCTGAAGAACCCAGATGCCAAGCTCTGGATTGTATGTCTGTTAGGTTTGTGGCTGGTCTCTTCCCTGGCATCTGCCCTGGCATTGCAGCAGGCTGTGTTACCGTCTGTGGAGCCGGGTTCAGGATTAGTCTTCTGCTGGATAGCATGCTCTTCTGGTCACTGTTTGCCTTTCAAATTACCATTGATTATGAGGAATGTGTGTCTCTCATGCAGACTCCACCCAAGATGTGTATGCTCGTGTAGTGCTGTTCGATGCTCCCCTTCCCCGGCACAGTGTGCTTTCTGCTTTAGGTCAGAGTGCGGTTCATTTGAGCCACATAAACCCAACCATCTCCTCTCAGCCAGGAAAATTTTCAAGTTGAATGAAAACACACTTGTATGTCTTTTATAAGGAAAAGCCCCCCAAGCAACAGAGAAGGCCTGAAGACTGCCGTCTCTGGTTTGTATTAGCCTATGTGCCCACAAGATCTTGTTGGGCTCTGGCTGATTTTTAATCCACTGTAAATGAAGAATCATAGAATCACTGTAAGCGTCACAGCTGAGCAATATGAGGTGTTTGTTTCTCCTTTGGGGTATTTAGTTTTGACATCCAGAAAATTTAGCAGGTGATTTAAGCAGGGAAACTTCCAGAACAATAGAAACCCTGCTAGCATGTGCCTGAAGGGGTAAACAGTCTTTTCTTGTAGTTTGTTGATGTAAACTTGTTATATGTCTTGACAACAATCCTTAATTTTTAATATATATTCTCCTGCCTTTCTTCTCTTAGATTTAAAGAGTACCAGCTGACCAGAACCAATCTGCCTCTGGGTCAAATTTGTCACTGCTTCTGCCTACTGCTGGGGAGAAAAAGGGAAAGGTTTCCTGTATTGTGATCAGGCTTTCACTATGCTGACACTAAACTCATCTGAAGCCTGATTATGAAAGGGCATTTCTTTCTTCTGGAGTCTCCTCTTCCTTGTCTGTGCAATTGGTATAGCTGCAGATTCAGGTCCTTGCACCTACATGCGCGTATGTTGAGAAAGGCAGGAAAAGCTGGCTAAAAACCTTGATGTGGAACCTGTTTTGAAACTTTCCAGTATTATGAAGTTGTTGGTCACAATTTTTCTGAAAGAAAGCTGTTGTAGTGAGAAAATAGAGAAATGGATTTTTTAGCAGTCTGTTTGCTGGTAAGCAAATGCATAACAGGTGTATTTAGGATGTGCCTAATACAACAGTTGTGGACACTAGGCCAGTCTAAGGGTAACGGGTGATGTGAGGGCTCATATACCTTTTGTAAATAGCATCTCTTACTCAGGCTTCTGGCAATAAAATACTGGGCTAGATGAACCACTGGCTTGGCCCATAGGAGCGTTTCATCTCATGTCACTGAACACCAGCATGGTTGTAATAGTAGCTGGGAATGGAGACAATACTGCACTGCTTGAGTTTGTTGTTTTCCCTCTCAAAGTATGAGAGCTCATTCTCCAAGTGGCTCATACCCCCTCATATTCATACAGCTAGAAGTGCAGGAGAGATGTACCACACTGCAGCTGTGTGACTGATGCCCCAGGGCCAAGAGCCAGTAGCATGAGCTCACCGCATCGGGAGAGATTGTCACACCATCTATCAAAGCTTGCCACAAGCATTGTGTCAGCTACGCAGTCAGGTCCATCGCATCCCAAGCTACTACATATTCAGGCCTTCTCCAGTTTTCCACTACAAGTTACTTTTGGAAACATTTCTGTTTGGAGCTGGAATACTCTGAGAAAAGACCAGTGTCCATGTTATTCTTTCTGACCAGAGGCAAAGGAAAAGTGGCTTTTCGACAATTCATCAAATTCCTTTTGGACCAGAGAACCTTACTGTGGTATTGTGCCAAGCTACAATGCCAGCTTTCAGTAAGTTGTCAGAAGATAATTTAAACAGAAATTGCATACTCGGAGTACTGTTAAACAATGCCTTTCCCAATCTTTTAAGAATGAAAATGTTCGATAAACCTCAGAAATATAACATCTCAGGAGTCATTCCCAGTGAACAAGAACCCTATTAATTTATTTTCTAGTTGGTACCAATTTTAATATTACTTAAACCAATTCGTTTCGTCTATAGAATACATTTTTGCTATCATGAGGAAATAGAAAAATTTCAGCCTCCCAAAATTATCTATTTGTTTTAATAAGCTTCATCAAAAGAACCTGTTGGTAATTTCCAATGTGTAATTTGCTTTCAGCTCGAGCATGAAGTGACTCATAAAATTTTGAAAAAATAAAGATAATTTTGTGGATCTAGCTTGGATTCTCCTTCTATAATTGATAGGAGGTGCAAATTCTTGCTGCATATGCACAGGTAAGTGAGCAGAAGCATTTCCCATTTTGAAACTCACACTGCTTAAGATCCTATGAACTAACTAGTCATAAGCGTCTTGTGTAGCCTGGATTACTAAGGTTTTTGATTCAAAGCTTCCAACCTAGTGATGTCTTTTAAATCTATTCTTAAGGTATTTCATGTCTGCAGCCTGTGCAAATGACTGGAATCAGACAAGACATGCAGTTATGATGGCTGTGCCAGTCATGGGGAGCCAATGTTCACGTTAAAGAAGGTTGTGACCAGTTTGCTATAGGTGCCCTCCAGCCCCCAAAATTGGGGGTGATGCTGCAGCATGGTCAGATTGCTTTGCACTGTGGCTGGAGACAGAATCAAAAGATTACTTTCATTTTACCTGTGAGATGCTTATTTTGTAGCCCTTTCATACTCTGATATAAATTAGCAGAGGCAGATGCTCATCACTTTTTACATCAGTAAATCCCTTCTCAAAGGCAGAAAATATACATTAGTCATCAAGTCAGCATTTATTTTGAAAATCCAGCCCAAGGAGCAAAATAGGCAAACATGATCTTTATTTGAAATTGTATTTGGTCAACAAATGACAGAGGTATGTTTGTGTTGCATTTACCTGTTTTCTTCAATCACATACTTTATAAAACGCATAATTTTGGTCTCTTCTCCCTGAAGGTTTTAATACATAGTGGTTGGACCGTGCAGTCAATTTTTTGATGCAAACCCCTTTAAGAATAAGTTGGCAGAAAAAATATTATTTAAAACCTCATTAAAAGGAGCTAAGGTTTGGCACAAACAAATCTCAGTGTGGGAATTAATTCTTTTTCACCAAATTAAAAAAAAATCATTTTGTTTGTTTTAAAATGATATCTGTGCAACAAAAAACCCCTTACCGCTTCCCCCAAAATATAGCTGATCTGCTGGTTTTGATGAAATTTTTGTGCTTGTAGAACTCTTATACAGCTTCTATTTAAACTGAAATTTGGCAAGTGATTAGACCATAATATGTCTAAATGCTTTGTGTATTTTGGAGAAAAATAAAGTAAAAAAAGAGCTGAGATAATAAAGCTCCAAAAGTTGCTGCTACGTATGTACTGCAAGTGCTTTCCAAAGAAGTTTCATAAGATTTTTAATTAGGTAGCTAAGACTATACATGGCAGACTGGAACTGTTTGGTCTGTGGGGTAAATAATGTGCATTTTAAAAACATTTATAAATACATATTCCCCCACTTGACAGTGCTATTCCAGTCCGCTGAGTAAATAATGCATATTTTTTAAAATTCATAAATACTTATAATATGTAAAAAAGCTGCCCTGATGCTGTATGTGTGGGACCTAGAAACTTGTATGATGCTGTAACAGACACAGTCCCCAGGGATGATACATCCCCTATAACCTCCCATGAAAGTTTTCTTTCAAAATAAAACAAGCAAGGAAATTCTATAGACCAGATTACACTCAAATAAGATGAAGGCTCTGACACAAATCTCCAGGACTCTGCAGAGTCAAAGTAAAGCTTGCCTTTGTCCTCAGAGCATGCTGCTGAGGTTTATTACTCTATTCCTTTCTTTTTTTTCTTGTTACCTTAAGAACAGCATGATTTGAGAAAAGAATGTCAGCATTCATGTTTCATTTCTTGAGCCCTGTGACTCTGAATGCACATGGATTATTCAGATAGGAATGTTTTATTTCTATTCATTAGTCTTCTGGATTTGTTTGGTTTGGGTTGTTTCTTCTTTCTGTTTGTTTGTTTTTTCTTTTTTTAAAAAATAAATTTCTTAATTAAAGGAATACAGGAGTAATCTTAAGCAGCCAGAAAGCCCTGGTTTGATATAGAAAATTCAGAATTGTATGTCTCTAATTAAGAAGTATAGATGTATAGGTCAGGGCTTTCACTTTTGTAGTCCTTTATGCAACAAAATGCTGAAGCACACACTTAACTTTAAGTGTGTGCTTATACTCACCCCTACTCAGCAAAAAACTGAAGTGCATCCTCCAGTCTACTTTAACTAGAGCATATGTTTATATGTTTTTCTGAGTCAGTGCCTAAAGTTACACCTATAAACGAGCCCTGACTGAATCTCTATCAGCAGCATTAAACGTTATTAAGGTATGTAGACCTGCTGGGAGTTGCGCTATGTGGTGGTCAACAAATCTGTTCCCTCCTTCTTTGTGTATTTATTTGCAGGTATGCAATAAGGTGTGCCCACTGGAAGCAAATTCTGCCCAACCTGAATGGCAGCACTTCATGTCATCCTGAATCTTATATGGTGCAGAGGAAAATGAGACCCCAAAGAGAGATGGATAGCAAAATTGTCCGTAAAATTATGGGGAGTGAATCTGAGAAGAAATGTTATGAATTTTAACTACTGGTTTTGGTTTACCCACACACCTTCTATACAGAGATCACCTTCATGTGATCTGGTTCCTTAGTGAAATTATTCCTGTGAGTATCTTTACATTATTTTCTTAGCTTCTAACTGCTATATTTCTGCACAGTTTTGTATCTGCTAGCCCCAGCATTTACAGCCTACGAAAACCTCATAAATCTACTTCATTTTTCTAATAAGACATGAAAGTCCTTAATTGGCCTTAATCAAATGCACTTAAAGGGCAATAAACGTGTTTAAGCCCCTCTTTCAGGGTGAGCTACAGTACTCTCACTCTGCTCTGTTTTAGCCTTTGTGGTAATTAATCACTTATTCATATGTGGCACATCAGTAACAAGATCAAGCAACTACTGCACAATTGCATGATAATAAGCTGCTCATATATGTGTCAAGATTTAGCAATCCTTTTTAAAGCCTAATTTAAACTCATTTTACAACTAAGCAGGCTGCTTCTCTGAAGTATTTCTACCCAGTATCATTTTTACATATTTCTGCTGAAATGCCATCTTTTTAGTTTGTTTATAGAGCTCCATTTGCTTTAAATCTACTCATGGTACCAGAGTGAATTACAGCAATGTAAGAGCCTTACTATTGTGTTTTTGCAAAGGCTTTGTCTTTGATCCAAGACCACAGTCACCCTCACACAGAAGAAAAGGCCACAGAATTAGTATCCATTATGATAACTTTTAAAATAAGTAATGAATTACAGTGTAGGTTTATTTTCCAGGCTTATGAGTCTGTGAGCCCTGTGAATCTCATGCTGCTTGCTTCCATCAGTGGGCAAAAGAACAATCTTGGGAACCTGATGTTCTTTCCTAGGAGTCAAGCCTTTGATTCCTGGCAATGAATCTGAACTCTGATTTGCATTTGCTGTAGTTTCCAGAGTTTTATTCTTCAGACACAGAAGAGTGTATATGTAAGAATCTGAGTTGAAGTAATGTTGACAAAAGCTGATGTCTTCTAATGATCCACTGTCTTGTGAGGAAAAGCAGTAGTGTCCAAAACGTCTAAGAGAAAGGTATTTGCTTTTACCAGCCAGGTGTTGTACTTCATGGTGATATATTCACAGTAAGTGACCTAAGCATTTATGTTTGGTTTTCAAATGAACAAGGGGTCAGGCCAGTGCTTACTACATACAAAAAGCACCAGTAAATAATGGGAAAGGTATGGTCATGTCACCCTCCATGGACTGTCTCAAGTGGAATAGTTGTTTAAAACTTTATTTTAGTTTCAGTTTTTGAGGTCTGGAGCTTATTTTGTACGAACTTATTTTACAGCACCTCTCAATAAAGCCTGCAAAATCACATTTGGATTTCTAATGGGTATTTTATGTCTTGTAGGCCTTCCTAGCTGTTCTGAAGTTTCCATTGTCATATTTGATCTACAAGAAGTGGTTTGTGTTTCATATTATGAATTCAGGTGCTATAGAGACTGGTGCATCGGCACTTTAAAATCGCATCTTCATCCAACTCCCCACAATAACCTGGATATGGAAAAATCTCAATAGTCATCTGTGCATGCGCCTGTGTGAATGTGTGTGTTGGCTGTGATAAGGTTGTCAGTAAATCTAGAGACATGCCCTGTATTCTGGCAGCTCAGGGTCAGCACCCATGTATATTTTCTATTTTCTATTTCAATGTGAGTGTAGGGAGACGGGAAGGAAGAATACAAGCTCTATTCCTAGTCATGCTCCCCATGCAAATAAAATAGACCCATACCATCTTCTGTATTTAGGGACTTGTGGGAATGCTGTGGTTGAGAAAACTATTTCCAAAGGGGTTGGTACCATACTTTAAGGAGAGTCTGTCACAAGCCAGGTGGAACAGATATTTTTGTTATAAAAGCAGCTTATGTTACGTATTGCTGATCACTTAAAACTGAGAAGCAGAATGTAGCAGGTTTTTGTCAGTATCAAAATACCCTCATACCTAGAGTTAAGCAATTCAAGGAAACAGCCAGAGTGGAAGAATTGGAACAATTAAAACCCCATTAAAGTTTAAACTCTTTTCGAAAGTGGAGGATAACTAGGGAAGTTTTAAACAGTTCTTCAATATGTAGCTGCGAGCAATTGAGACCAGCAGGAAAGAAGGCAGTCAGGAGACAGCCTTATTCCAACAGTTGCTCATTCTACAGTTGTTGATATTGTCAGTACATTGCTAGCTCAGGCAGAGGAGACTAAGCTATGAAACAGTATCTCAGAAATACGAGGTTTTCTGCGCTGCAATTAAAAATGTAATGGAAAAGCATTTGTTTAGCAGAGAATATCAAAAAGAAGTTGGAAAGACTGAAGAGTTTTGGACTTGATTAAATTTGTAGACTCCATTTCAATTCTCAAGGCACTCAGTCTCTCTGATAAGAAAGCAGATTGTGCCTGCAATATGGGACAAGACACTCTGAAGGATTTTATGGGAAATCCTAAAATTAACCCTTTGCAAAGCTATTCAGACTTGTCAAGCACAGGAAGCCACCTGGTCCTAATAGATTAGGAGAAGCTTATGGGTGGTCAATGGTCCTGGACTCAGTGCATAATGAAAAATGCTACCTCAGAAATCAGTGGGGATGGGGCAGGGAGGAGGAAGCTACAAAATATTCCCAGTACCCACCCTAAGGAATAATTCTAAGCAATAGATGTGGGTTTTTTTAAACAATTAAGATGTTTCCTAAGGTGTTTCAGAAAGAATAAACAAAAGTCATTTAGAGATTGGAAAGATCTCGGAGGTTGACTAGAGAGTTTTACATTGGGCTTGTGTCTTTACTACAGTATGCCATGGAAGCCAAAAGTGTAAATGAGTTAAAATAGGGATTGTACTACCAAACAGTCATCAGTTGCAACCTCTGGTTCAAGAAGCCCGCAAACCAGGTTCTGGTGGATGCCAGCAAAGTATAGCAAGGAATCAATCAGCTCATGCCATCTCTTATCCTCTGTCTGTTGGCATCCATTGCTGGTCACTGTTAGAGAGAGATATTGGGAAAGATGGACCTTTGATATGACATTGCATAATGGCCTTAAAGTAAATTGAGAAAACTATAAAAGGTTCTTTCTATGCCAAAAATATAGTCCAAGTCAAAAGAAAGAAAAAAAGCCAACCAAAAAAACCCCAAAAAACTGGTGGCACAGAGAAAAGGGAAAAATGGCATTAATTTGTTTATATTGGCCAGAAAATTCCTCTGCTTGTCCTCAACTGGTATTTTTATTCTTATTATGTCTCTGAGATATTCTATGAGAGAGAGAAAGGTGACTGCGTATCAAATCTATACACTTTAAACACAGTTCATAAATGCCTGATGCTGGATATAGGATAGTTGACAGGAATTTACACTGTTCAAGTTTTGAAATAAGTTTCTAGTTGCATTACTACTGATCCTATTATCCAGCAGATTGGTAGAAAAGCACAACTAAAACACTAAAGAGTCTCAGTTCATGAAGGCTGTAGTCAATCTCAGCTCTGTTTAGCACTCTTAAATTTCAAAGAAGCACTAATGAATCAAGCATGGGTTATCAACTGCTACATTTTGTTCAGCTGAAAACTGAAAATCAGGTTACCTGAATTGTTAGAAAGTAATGTCAGAATCCCCAAGGACTTGCAGAAATAAAAAGGGACAGATAAAGCAAAATAGGATTACTTGGAACATAGGAATTTCCACCATGTCATGAAAATGATGCTATGTGTAGCTACAACATCAGAAAAGAGGTAGAACCAGCAGTGGTGTCACAAAAAGAAGCCTCAGGGTTGCAGATCTTGCATGGTTTTTTAGTTTTTCATCCATGAGGAATATGTAGTAGGGGTGAATTAATAGCTAATGGGCTTAGTGCTGTCAGTCAGCAATGCTGCTGATGCAGTTACCTGCAGTTGCCTATGGGTCTGCAGAACAGCATAGGGCCATTGTGCAGTCTGGTGTGTATTTTCTTATTCTTATATCCTTAAAGAAATGGGTTTAGATATTTCAAGTTCTGCATTATGTTGATTATTCACTGTTGCTACTGTTACATGTAGTGGGGAAAGAAAATCTGTATTATTTAAGAGGTTTGAGACAGATGAAATAGTTCATGCTCATGTTCTCTGCTGCATAATCATGACTTGGGTGCAGAGAAAACACTGTAAGAAAGACAAGGAGCCTGGTCTTCTCTGAGGCTGCCTAAATAGTAGGCAACAATAGTAGGCAGGTGAGTGGGCTGTACACTTGTGCTTCTGAAGAAGCACCTTACTTATATCCAGTGATGTGAGCAGGCACACAAACTCCTACCATTAGAAAGCTGGCACAATATGGTTGTACCAAGTTACACAGATGCAGACCCCAAACCTCATACAGCTCACCAGGTCTTGGACTGAAATGAATGGAGGAAAAAACTCTGTGTGGAAAAATGGCTTTGGGCTGTATTGTAAATGAGGAGGAGATTTCTGCTCAGGATCAGAGGCAGATTTTTAAATGAGGTGGCTGATGCTCTACTCTTTAAAGCTGTGCAGAAGTTTACAATCATTTCCTTTCTGAAGATCCATCATCTATTTAGACTGGCTTGGTAAGGCTGATGGTATTTAATTGTTAACATGATCCTTGAGGTAGCCATCTATTCCCTTTAAACAACTTTTGAATTTTTTGATGAGCATCAGCCAGTGATGTTGAAGAGATCATGCCAGCTGGTGTGCAGAGTTCTCCCCATCCAGGGGAAGAATGCTGCTTTCTTTAGGTGCTAAGTAAGAGGAGAGGAAAAGACGATGCTGTGGGGTGGACTGCTGGAAATGAGAAAAATTAAAGAATGTCTTGAGAGACTCAGGGGTCCTAGAGTTGTTTTCCAAGGTGATTATTTACTTTCTGGATAAGCATAAGGGTGAAAAAAGATCAGTATCCTGGCTCTGATTATAGTCAGGAGTGGAAGTATAATGAAAGAAAGTAGAGAACGAAACTCAGCCTTAGGTTTAGGGGCTTTTTGAGAAAAGGATTTAATCTCCACGATGGACTTTGATTAATTTTGCAGGTTTTTTTTTTTTTTAACTCATTTATGTTTTCCTCATTACATTATCCAATGTTAGTAAAGGAACGTACATTCCCTTTTCTGTTTTACAGCCTCTGCTTGATAGAGTCATTCAGTGCCTGCTTGTTAAGCTGGTGTGAAAAACAGTGAATGACCTTTCCCTATTCACCTTTTCTACACTGCTCATGACTGTCTACTGCTCTTCCTCTCATTCATTTTTTTCCAAGCTGAAAACTCCTACTCTATCTAATTGCTCATCTGGCACTCACTCCGCACATCAGATTGGTGTCACTATCCACAATGCCTTTTCTGACTCTATTGTAACTTTTTTGAGGTGGTTGATTAAAATATTCAGTATGTGCAGTATTTGAAGTCATAGGCAAAACAGGCAGTGGCAGAATCATGTTCCCATTTTCTTTCAGAATCATCTTCTTTATTTCTTTCAGAATCATCTTCTTTATTTCTTTCCTAACAGTTTCTAATACAATTCTGGCCTTCTGTTGAACAGACATATTTAAAGTATTATTCAAAATGACTCCAAGAAATCATTCCTAGTATCAATACTAGTAAAAAGCCAATGCTTCTGTCTAGGTAGTTACCAGTTTTTGTTCTGTTTGTTCATGACTCTGTGTGGATCAGTGCTGAACTTTACTGTCGCTGTGCTGTGCAGTCCCTCAGTGTTATAAAATTTTCCTGTAGCTCTTTGGTCACTTTTAGCTCTGAGGATCCTGGAAAACTCTGTGCCATCAGCAAACTTTCTCAGCCTCACAATGCACTTATTTATAGTATGTTGAAGCACACAAGTTTGTGCACAGCTCTCTGTGGATCTAGTAACCTTCCTCTAACAGGAAAACTCCACTTTATTTTAACTCCTGGTTTCCTGTCTTTAAACCAATTATTAAGTCATCAGAGGGCTTCAAATCTTATTCTGCAATGATTTGATGTCTTTAAAAGCTTTTGGTGAAGGATCTTGCCAAACTTTTTTCTTTCAGGCAAAAAATACTTTCTCAGCTTGGTCACTTTCACTATCGTTAACACTTTCACAACACTTTAATGGATTTGTGCAGTGTGATTTCTCTTTGCAGAAACTATCTCAATGTATCATATTTATTTGCACCTCTACTGCCCATGTTTCTTATTGTCGATTGTACCAATTTTGACCCTAATGCCATCAGACTTACAAAGTTGTAGTTCTCAGGAGCTTCTTGTGGAAAACTTTCAAAAAATCCATTGGAGTTGTCATTTTTCATTGCCTGATGTGAGGAATGAGTTACGTGTGATTTTAGAAACTACCTTTAAAACTGTGACTTTATGAAACTTGACAGAGTTTATCCTATTTTAGATTTTCCTCGATTTCTTCTCTTTGAAGGATATAGATGTATTTTTTCAGCATCCATACTTCTCTTGCACTTTGCTGCTTAAGCCAAAACAGCTTTCTTGTATTTTTGTATTTTTTGATAGGTGACTCATTTATTTTCCAAAGCTGGTGCCAGAAGTCCTGAAATATTTTGCCATTTATCTGCTCCTTTTAATATTTTTTTCCCTGTGTAATCTCTGCCTTTATTTGCATCCCTTGTTGCAACTTGGAAAGAACCCACAGTCCATTATTTTCTAAAGTCTTATGATCTGTAAACAAGTCTCATGACTGTGCAGAGAGTTTGATTACAGGGTTCCAGCTAATGGAATAATGAAATTGCTCTGTCTGTGTATCAGTAGCCTCCTAATGACCTATGAGCTTACTGCCATTTTCAAACAAATTTGATAGAAGGGTAAATCTGAAATATTATTGCATTTCTAAAGTTTCATGGAAATTGTCTGGGTACTGGAGAGAGACCTCAGCTGAATGATTGCACTGAGCTGAAAGTTAAAAAAGGTAAAACCCAGGCACTACGTTGTCTGCCAGCAGATGAATATATAGACAGGAATAGAGCAAGTGCTGTCCTTTCCTGTTAGTAACTGTCACAGGGGACATAAAAGAATCTAAGATTCTGGTGCTGGGAGAAGTTTTGAGAGACACAGACATGTATAAAACCTGGTTTCATTGGTTCTTCAGCTTATGAAGTCAATTTTTTAGAGGTTTAAATTGACAACATTGATTAAGAGGTGGGTCTAAATTATGCATCTCTCCAAGAATATTCTTTAAAAAGGGAAAACTAAAAGTCCACTTGCTGTGACTCCCTACACTACTTCATTGGGTGAGGCAGCTAGTTCTTCACCCTCTGCTGTAAAATAGCCTTAGAAACCTAATCCAAAGATATTCAGTTTTTCGGACTCTGAACTGCTGCACCCCAGGGGAGTGCATGAGGAGCAGCAGCTGTTTGTATGGTCATCTTCGTATACCCTCACCATTCACTTGTCTAGTCTCTGGGCTCTTCCAGCTCATGGGCGCTGAGATAGGCAAGGAAGACTTGAGCTGAGCCTGATAGCAAAATACTGCAGCGCAAAGGGGGGTTAGACTTCCATGCAGCAGTTGAGTATCTGCTGGGAGGGACCCCTTTGTTATTGCATGGCCCCATGATTCAGTGAGGGTGCTTCGAGGTGACAGTATCGACCAGGTGAGCTCACCAAGTTCAAATGCCAAAACTGTAGTTCTCCTGGCTCACCTACGTGCTGCTCAATCCCATGCAGGATCACCCTGCTAATTTGGAATAATTAAAAAAAAGAAAGAAAAAGTCAACAGAACCAAACAACTTGATAATATGTGCTAAGGAGAGCTGGCACGATTTGCTGGTCAGTAGCACTTAAAAATGAAACACTCCATCAGCAGGCTTCCTCAGTGCTGTTCAAGGTGATGTAAACATGTACCGAAAATCTGAATGAAGTCATATTTCTAACAGTGCAGGCAAAAATTCTGACCTAGTTTAATCAGTCACTGTGCTTTTCTGGTTGTTCTGATTTGTTGTTCATTTATGTTGGGCAGCTGGACAATAGGATTTTGCATGGGCCACAAACAATGAAATAAAACAGCAAGATGTACTGTATTTTACTGAAACATAATATAAAGGGCAGCAGGAGACTAGTCAAAGCCCAATATTCTGAGACTGTAATTTTTTATCACTAGTTTATTTCCTAAACAAAAATGGTTTTGAGTATAAATATTGGATGAAAGCAAAGCTGCACTACATTTGCTGTCATGGAGGCAAGACCTAAACCTACTTTTTATTAGAATTAAATTAATACGGCATAAGTAGTTTTATAGTTTTAACATTTTATTATTATTTATGTTTTAACTGCTCTGCATAAATAGAACTGTTCCTTGTTTCTTTTTGGTTTTACTACTAATAAAAAGTAATAGGCATAATAATTCAGGGACTGTTTGCATTTCCAGGCACTTTTGTTCTGTCATGTTTACCTACTCAAGGAGACATACCGAAAGCAAGACCACAAGAAGCTTTAACACAAAATACAGCAGCCACTTTTCAACCAAACTAGGTAGCTGGGAGCAGGAAGAACCTTAAACAAATACTTTCAGTTGGGATTACTGATGAAAGGATTTCCCAGTAAAAAGAAGATTGAGAAAGTAGAGATATGCAGAAATCTACAAAGATTGCTTTTCCATTTTATTCAGTGCATTACAGTAATTACATTATAGGTATATTAACAGACATATTTCCCTAATTGCCAATTGATTTCCCAGACTACTGAAAAATGTGCAGAAAAATAACCCTACTTGTGGTGGACATGAAGGTAATTTTTAGCAGTGACAGCTTGTTGCATTTCATTTGACATTAAATGGAGCTATTTAATAAGTATGGAAGAATGTCATTAGTCCCAGAGCCACAAAGCCAAGAATCTCAAACAATCATCTGAAAACCCATGAAGTTGGATTGTGCTTGCAGGGTCTCTCATACAAAAGGAACAAGAGTAGATTTCCTCTGCTAGTGTGTCAGAGGATGTGGTGTAGGAGCAGCAATTGTACATTTTAAGGTATATTTAGCAGTACAGTGTGAAATATGTAACAGGAAATATGTGACTTTCTGAAACTCAAAGAAGGTTTTCCTTGGACTTCTCTGGAGCAGGAATGTACCCAGTGCACATTGTACTGCTGATAGTTCCATGTAAAACAGCCTACATGTAACTTCTTTCTATTTATCCCTTAAAGGTTAGTCAATGTGGCCTTTTCACAAACACCAACTCTAGAGAGAGTAGTCTTCTTACTAGAAACGCTCTTCTTGTTGCCAGTGCTTTCTTATGGGCAATTCAGAGCCCTCTAAGGTCTAAAACTCCCTGCCCTGGCTCAGTCTCTAAAGTCTTCCTCTCCTCATTGATTCTAAAGTAACCAAAATGGGCTTCCTTAGCTAAAGGCAGCTTTTTTAAAAACCTCTGAAAAATCTTTGATCAGTGACTGTGCAATGTGGAGTGATACCTTTCCATTTATCTGTAACATGGTACCACTTCAGTATTTTTTCATACAGTGTCCTCTAACACATATCATCTTGCATTTGAGGGATCCTAATATCTCGTGTCAAGTAAATTATGTAAATCACATTAGCAGAGTATGTCATGTCATTATTTATATATGCTACCTTCAAATTTTCTTCTGTTCTTATAAAGGGCATAGTCCTCATTTCATACATAGTGGTTTATGGGTCACAAAATGGAGGGAGTAAGATGTGGTTTAGTGATTACTAGGCATATTGAGTATGATGGGTTACATCTTTATCACTGCCAGGTCTGATCCCCTGCATTCCACTAATACGAGAAAAGGCAATTGAATCGTGTCTACTGACTTCAAAGTGTTTTGCATAAAGTTTATGCAGGCATACAGTTTATATAAGTTTTTATAGCTTATTAACAGACCTAAGGATCAAATTCATCTGTTGATTAAACAAGCATGAGCTCCTTGACTTTGACGTCTTATTTGAGTTTGAAGCTGTCAGATCCTGCTTCTGTTTTCCTTTGCATTAATATATCGAAAGCCACCACAGAAGCTAGTAGAATTGTTATACAGGCATAAATTCACTAAAAGTTACAAGAAAATTGGGCCTTAAGTCTCTTTTGCCTGAGTCACATTTTAGTCATTGATCATTTTATCCTCAGTTTGGGATAAGCCTCAATGAAATTTTGCACAGCCCTTTCGTGTTTGCAATCTAAAAAGAGGTTAAGGAAATAGCCACACTGGGAGGAGTGACAATATGCAAATGCCTTTGCAAAGCACATTCATCCTCAGCAGAGTTGTAACATGTCCCATGGTTCTCATTAAGGGTTCTTTGCTAAATCTTTTTGTTTTTCCTGTCTTACTGGCAAATGTTTATTATTCCCAGATACTTACTGTATTTAGCATCAAACTGTAGCTGGAATCAAAGACAGATGTTGAAAATATTTCTGAGCAAGATAAAGCTGCAAACAAATAAAAGCTGAAGGTGGGAGCAAGGCAAGAATTCTCGCAGCCAGTGTGGTCAAAGACCAAGGGATGGGTTATGCTTTCCTCCACAGCACTGCTCTCTCACAGTCTGCACAGTCATGCTTTAAACAAAATTAAGTGTTCTCTGTGGTTCTCCAAAACTGATCCTAACTTAAACATACATCCTCCCACAGCATTCAGAAAATGAGTGCTGCTATTATAAATTATATACATTGACACGGAAACTCCTCTTCCTTCCCAAAGCATCCCAACCTCAGAGAGCCTCAAGTGCTACTGCTGTGTGCACCATGGCTGCTAGGACCACTCGAAGTGAAATGTCTGCTCATTTAGGACAAGCAGATGTCTCGCAGAATCCAGATGTCCTGAAAGACAGAGCAAGACCTCAAACAGCGTCTCTCTCCATTGGACCAGCATGCCTGAGACAGTGTTTCATTTTCTCAGTAAAGGAAAACCCTGTGGCACCTCGGAAACCATGATGTGAAATGCTTCTTTAATTTTTAGCTTTGGTGGATTGGTCACTGAAGAGCCAAACTCTGGCACAGAAGCCCTGGTATGATTTTTAAAGTATACTCCAAGGGCAGAATATGTGCGCCTGGGAAGTTTAAGCTATGCCACTACAAAAGAAAAAGTAAAAAGAAAACCCAAAATGTAGCGGGGGGGAGTCCTGCGTTTAAATGCTGTATTGAAGATTCAAAATGGCATTCAGAAACATCTGAGAAGTGGGAATGACTGCTCTCAGACTCTGAGGGAGTCTTTAAATTGACCTCAACAGATACATGCCAGTTTAAAAATGCAAATGCTGGACTGATATATCCTATTAAAATACTCCTGTCTCAATTTCTCAACTCTCTGTTGTACATTAATTGACTCTGCCTTATCCTGTTCTCAAAAGGGAAAGTTTCCACCTGTCTGTGCCATAAAGTTATTGATCTGAACGGTGGCTGTGTCCGAGTCCTTGGAGACATTTTGAAGGAGGTAGGGGAATCAAGTGCCTCAGGATGAGTTACTGCAAATTCACATTGGGTCAAATTCTTCTCATATTCTATTGGGGCTTGAGCAGACTGCAATGCTCAGAGACACAGCAAGATTCAGATGGTAAATATGAAAGGTCTCACTATGAAGGAGGGGTTTTGCAAGTGCAGCAGATCTAATTTTAAGGTTGGGACCCCCAGGTGTCCTTCCTCCTTGCAACGGACACATATGCGCTTCAGAGAGAAAATAGTTGTCTGGCTCAGTGTGAAATGAACTGCAGCACATTGATGTGGGTTTACTCTGTGTGGAGTCTGTGGAAACAGCTACAGCTCAGACCAAATACAGCCACTTCTCAGCAAATTGTTTATGCCCCATTTCTAGTGGTTATCTCCTGGTAGCAGATACTGTGCAGCAACCAAATAGCAGGCTCAACCCATCCAGTCCAAAAGGGCAGAGTTACACTGAAGACAAATTTCACCCCCTGTGTCCATATTGGAGCTGTTGGCTCTTTTGGATGTTTTATTTTTCAGTTTTTCTATTGGCTTTTGTCTCTTACATTTGATAAACCTCTCTTCTTCCATCTGGAATTCCACCTCCCGTGTCCAAATCTCATCTGTCTAACTTTTTTAAACTTTAGGAAATAAAGATGAAATGTATATAAGCCAGAAATGAAATCCTGGCCCCAGTGATGGAGGTAAAAAAATTGAGGCTGATTGAGTGGATTCAGACTTTTGCTTTCAGTGTTTCAGGTTGAGCACTCAGGGACTCTGGCATCCAGAAAATGCTACTAACATTGAAAAAAATTGTGTTTTTTTAATTTTTATATGATTTTCTCCCTGGTCCATGACTCTTTGCAGAAGAATATGGAAAACTCTTTTTCTCCAGTCCCATTATCTTTTTCCTTGCAAAACATGATACAGTATTCAGTAATATTATTACGTAACTCTTATGTCATATTTTTGTCTAAAAATCTCAAGGTGTATGGCACAGGCAACTGAACAGTATCATTCCTATCCTAGGAGAGACAAAGACTCTGTGCTGTATGTTTCTTGCTCCATGCCGCATCCATTGAACTATAGAGGAAGAGCAAATTGCGAGTTCATTGTTCCAAATAAAACTGCATGTACGCACAGAGCTGTAGATGAGGAGGACATAAGCAGGTACTTGCCCGGTTTATTAAATGCCTCTCTGCCAGGCACTGGCAAAGGCACTCTATTTCCCATCTTATGACTTGCATACTCACTCATTTTAAAATTTACTATATGCAAGTACTCAGGCATGTAAGCTTAAAATTCCCTTTCTGGGAGCGTTCATGTGAATAGGAGTCAAGTACTTCAATGTTTGCAGAAAATGAAGGCAAAAGAGGCATAAGTGAATATTTCTGGAAATTGATTGTGATATGCGCCCCATTCTGTTGGACTAATCAGCACAAGATTGACTTTGTTAATGTAAGGCAGCCTGTCCCCATCCCTGTGTGGAGGCATTAACAGTGGGTTGTGGAGAGGCCATTTGCCTTCCAGTTCCAGAGCAAGACCAGGAGCAATTGCTCTGAGGAGAGCAATTGCCACCCCGTGACTGCACATTGCTGCCCAGGTCTAGGTGGGAGCCGGAGGGACGGGATACTCTCACACACTCTGTTTAATACAATAGCTTCTTTTGAAAACAGAATCATATATTTATTTCCTCATCATATGACTGAAAATAAAAAAAAAAAGAAAAAAGATAAAGCGGACAAGAATACTCTCATTTATTAGGCTTAGGGAGCTCTGATGTTCAAGCTTGGTTCTTGTGGGAACCGAAGATAAGAGAAAAAGCTCCCCACTGCCAGATATAACCTCTGCAGCAGGATCTTTAGGAAAAAAAAAAAAAAAAAAGAAGTACATCTGAAAATGTTTTCCTTTGTACTGTTGGGCCTTTTATGTTTCTAGGGACCAGCTACATGGATCTGGGAATTATATGATAAACTTTGGATTTATGCTGTCAGTTCATATGCCTCTTATTTTTATACTTGCTTAGATTCTGATCTCAGTGCTTTGCTACTTTTCACAGTACATTTAAAAAATCCACTTACATACACATGGATTTTATATATATGTTATACCCTGAGGACCACAATCTGGCCAAAAGATTAAATTCTAACAATTAAAAGGAAGGAAGGACTGAAATTATTGCCATGTTTTAATTTTTCTCTTGGTGAACTTTATGTATTAGCTAAATAGTGCTCTTCCAAAGTGTGACAGGTATCTATTCATGCCAATTGAAAAGCTGTGGTCTGGTGTTCCCCAGATTGCATGTGACCTAAAGCATGTAAACTTAAAATTTTCTTTCTGGAAGCGTTCATGTGAATAGGAATCAAGTACTTGAATGTGACCTAAAGCAAAGAGAATGGTGGAATTACTTCAACACCTGCTGAAGATCTTTAAAGCAGAGAGAGAGCAAACATACTGCTGTCCAGAAGAAGGGGAAAACACCTTTGAAAGAATGAAAAAGGATTTAGAAAAGTGTTTTCTAAATATACTTTGTTTGATTCTTAAAGATCCTTAGAGAATCAGGAGATTCCTTAAACAATCCTGATTCTTTAAGAAATGGGTTTGTTGCAGTCACAAAGCCTAAATTGCTATCACTTTTTGTTATCTTAACAGACTAAGTACAATGGTATTTAACACAAATATTTGATAAACACATCAGTACTGCAGCACATTGTGCTGTGAAGAGCACACACATGTATTTACAGTTCATTATATGAAAAAAAGAATCATAGAATCATAGAATCAACTAAGTTGGAAAAGACCTTTAAGATAATGAAGTCTAGCCATTAAGAAGTGACTATTATATTTGATTATGCACAACCTGTTGGAAGGCATTCGTTAACTAATTACTAGGAAAGATTGGTGTAAGTTACTCTCATCATGTTCTAGCTCCTGGCTCTGAGCACTATTTTAACAGATTCATCTCTATGTTATGGTGAGTAAGCATTAGGATCCAGCTCTTGATTCAGAAAGAGCGAGTTCAGGATCTGCAAAAGGTTGCCAGTATGTAGTCAAAAGTATGTACAAATGCCACCAGCAAAACAAGGTGTCTTAAGAAAGGTGAATTCCCTGTAGTGTCCTGGCAAGCCCTGATGGGCAGCCTGGTTTGTACTCTTGGTGGTCTGTGTTTTTAAATATATGTAGAGCAGTCATATTCTCCAAGTATTTAGTGGTGTGCCTTTTGGTTCATGAAATATATACTAAATACAGGTATCTTCTTGTTCGGAGTTAACTAACGGTATGTACCA
Source organism: Psittacula echo (assembly GCF_963264785.1). Taxonomy (NCBI): domain Eukaryota; kingdom Metazoa; phylum Chordata; class Aves; order Psittaciformes; family Psittacidae; genus Psittacula; species Psittacula echo. Next base: position 19,697,914 of record NC_137737.1, read on the forward strand.
GGAACTGTTTTGGGTTTTTTTTTTTGACTGCCTAGTGCCACGTTATAAAAGGTTTCAGTTAAATACAGGAAAATACTCTCATAATTAATTATGAAATATTTTGGACATACATGTAATTTTGGGAAAAGTATTTTTTCTACAGCTCCTATCATAAACAAACAATGATGCTCACACTGCTGCCCCAGGAAAAATAGATTTCAGTCTCATGGGCTTTCATTGAATAAAGAGATTTTGAACTGAGCTCCTTAAAATATCAATGTTCTATATTACTCCCCAGATACAGATATAAATCTTTATAATAGTGCACTTTACAAGCAGCACTCCTGAGTCTTTTTGATTGGTAATCACAGTGTTTCCTTATTAATACAGTAAAAAATGTAAAAGACATAAACAGTTTGCAATCTATCTGTTCTTTCTGTATGGATATACATCAGCTTCTGCTTTAAGCATTCCTAATGTTTCACCCATCATATTTTTTATGGGTTTATATGGGAAGAAATTTGTACCAGAAAACTGTATCAATGACAGCTGTTCTGTGAATAAATCCAGTTATCTTTGGTGTTCTGGATATAATAAAAGTGTACAAAAGTTAAATTTCTGCATCATCACAGAGTTATGTTGACTGTTTTTAATGTCAGCACGGAAACAGAGTTCCAACCAACAGCTTTTTTTCCCCCCCAAATACTGCCTGATTTCAGGTTATGTTTTCATTAAAACAGCTTGTTTAAAACTCCAGGAGACACTGCATGCTTGCTAATCCTGACACTAAAATCTCTGATCAAAATGCAGAAATATGCAGGAGTAAAAACTAATCTACAGTTGGGATAAAACATAAAATTCCAGATACTCCTAATATTTTTAAGCCTCATAATTTTCTCATACCCTTGTGCCATGGCTTTGCTAAAACCTATGAAGACTGAGCTGCTTATCCCCCAGTTTTAGAGGCAATATGTCTTTCTCCCACCTTGATTAATGTTATGTTCATGTTTGGTGGGGAGCTATGAATATGTAGGCTGCCGTAACTTGGCATGAATTCTGGTAAGCCCACATCCTTCCCACCACCAACTTGTATTTCTAGAAGAATTCAGCCACATTTGGCAAACCCTCATTCCTTACCTTCTTTTTGCATGTCTGGACAACATTTTAAGGAAATTCTCTTTTTCTTTTGGGAAGGCAGAGCAACAGTTTTGAGGGTTTTTTTGTGTGGAAGGTGCAAAGGAATTAAGAGGTCTTTCTTACACTGTCTATTGCATGCTGAGGTAAATGTTTTGAAACTCCAAGAATTGGATGTCTTTAGAGTAAAGCATAGCTTTGGCAGTGTTGGGTGATGATGATTCCCATTTCAGAACATTAATTTGGCTTTATTGCTATTTGCCATTTGCCAGCTGTCGTTATTTGTTAGAGTCACCTACAATGAAGACAAATGGAAAGTGAGTCTGTTTCTTAGACTCTAGGCAAACTTAAAGCAAAGCCTGAATTGAACACTGCTATTTGTGACTGTCAGTAAGACACATCCCTAGTGCTCATGGAACCTGAGTGTCTCTGGGGAAGGTCAGGCACTGGTCTACAAGTACCGTGCAGATGCTAAACTCACCATATTCCAGAAAGTATTTGTGGTGCTGACTGCCTGTAACATGAGTGGCAAATACAATACGGACTTCTTAAACTACACTATATGGCTTTAGGAGCATCTTCTTCAGATTTTCATAGAATATCCCCTAATTATCTCAGCAAGATTCTTTTGAGGCCATTACATGAATCTGTATAAAATCTTTGAGGGAGTGAATGAAATCAATAGCAAAGATATATTCTGTAGTCCTGTGTTTTTAGACTTCCACGAAATTATAGATACTTTACAAAGACTGTATTTATAGCTTAGATGTGTAATTTCTACGATAACCCTTGGAGCTTATTTGCTACTTAGTCTTAAGGATAATGATAAATAGTTAATAGCAATTTTGACTTGATTCATTAGAATGCCATGGAAACATGGTTTGGTTGAAGAATCTATACAGCAACAAAAAAGACCCTCCAAATGAACAAGTTGGAATTTCCCATCAAAATGCAAAGTTATCTTGATTAGGATTTTACAGGGCTAATATTTATGGTCTAGTCCAATGTGAACATTATGGGAAATATATGTTTATAATATTTTCAAGTGATATAAGGCTGGAGGGACTTCAAAGGTGTTGAAAGACAGGATTAGTATTCGAGAATATTTGAAAGGAAAAAATGGCCAGGAAAAAATGGATGACAAATAAAATGCTCCAAGAAAACAGGTATATCAGGTGATCAAATACAGGACAGGAAAGTTGGATTAATTTTTCAGAATTAGTTTTTGGGTTAATGTAGATTACAAATTGAACATAAATCATGCTGTTGTGGGTAAGATAAGCTTCATGATGGAATTTATAAACAGGAAGGCAGTCTGTCACGCAGAAGTAATCCTTGTACTCTGGTCAGGAGTGGCAAAATCTAGCTGAATTGCTAAGTCCATTTCTTGAGACTGCCAAGTAAGAGCTGGATCATAAAGAAACAGTTCAGAGAAGGGATGTAAAAATTATGAAAGTTCTGGAAAGTGTCTTCCACGAAGTACTGAGATATCATTTGTAGCGTTTGTGAATGATACGTAGCTGGAGAGAAAGCTGAGGCACTGGAGTGTAGGGTCTTCTGGTTCTGTGTAGGAAATTCACACCTGCAGTATGGTTTGCAATTTACAGCAGTCTCATGCAGAAGCAGCTCTTCTTAGTCAACCATGCATTAGCCATGTGGTCCACAGAGGATAATAAATATGTAATCCTAAGGCTTCCTAAAGTGTGCCACACAGATGTCCTGATTGATAGACATGAATCTTACACTTTCTTGTGTGTCATTATTAAGGATTATTTATAGAGTTTCTTGTATGGCTCTGGCACTCTATGGATATAAAGTGAGTTATTTCCTCTGCCTTTTTTTCTTTGCAACATAATGAACAAAACTACAGATTACATCAGAATTTTTAGAAACTATGATGTCTGCTTAGCCAAAGTAATGCTTATTCCAGTACTGAGTGCTTCGGCATTATAATAGGCCAGAAAATACTCTCGGTGCAATGTGTTTGGGGAATAATGTGAACAGTAGAAAAGAGGATGTACTGAAGACTAACAATGGTAAAACAACTGACATGTTAATTGATCAGGATGAACTGCAACACAGTAGAATATAAGAGGAAAACTGGCAGGGTACAATGCTGCAGAACTCTTGTAAATTGCTTGGACCATGGAAGTGATCTAGTTCCTCCTTTTGCCTAAGGTGGAAGAAGTATATCTAGACCATTCCAAATAACTTTTCTCACACAAATATATGTATATCTCTTCATGAAGTCTCTGCTGAAAAAAAAAGGCAATTGTTTCTCAACATGCCTTTAATGATTCCCTCATTACCACACCAGTGTGATAGGGTTTATCATAGATTTTTTTTTTTTCTAATTCAGCTATTTCTGTTATCTCCTATTTTCTAAACATCTTACTGTTCCCACTCTTCAGTCTCTTCAATTTGTCTACATCTTTGGTAAAGTATGACACTGAGAGCTGACACAGAAGTACTGCTGAGCTTACTAGCAATGAGGAAAGTAAGACAATTTCTTCCCATGTCTTACACAGGATGTTCTGGTTAACACATGTCAGAATGAGAGCTGTCATTTTTTTCTGTAGCAGCGTTACACCATTGGCTGAGAGGTAGTTACTCTGCTGTCTTCCATGACCCCCGGCCAGTGTCTATGTCACTAGCTCCTGACTAATTAAGCAACACTGTGTTGAGGCCTTATGATTTTTTTTCTGTACAGACGCAGTACTTTCTACCTGTCTGTGCTGGATTATGTTTTGTTGACTTAGGAGCCATGTTAATGCAGCAAGGAAAGGATCTCAAGCTGTACTGGAGTAGGCAAAGTGTTAGTATTTCACAGATATCATGCGCTGCCAGCTAACCAGCTGGGAGTAGCACCATCTCCTGATGGTGGACATGGACTCATTCTTGTGACAGTGGGTCATGTCAAGGACTGAACTTTTTCTCCATGCTTTGTTCTTTTTTCCCTTGAATTGTCTGTGTACTGTAACAGCTATGACACCAGACACAGGGCTGTCTCAGGAACTGGAGCATGTAGCATGAAAGATAGTGGTGAACCCAGTCAGAGCTAAGATCAGAATGGGCCCCTGTACCTGTTATTTTGCATGAAAAAAGGAACAAATCCTAGGGCTTTCTTCCAAAGGACCGTGAGCATTGCAATCCCAGATAAAAGCAAAAATATCCCACTGTTTAGTCACATTTAGTCTAGGTTTCCCTAAATCCCCGATCATGGGTATCTTTACAAATTGCACTGTATGGAAATCTAAGCTGCCCTTGAATATTAATAACCCAGACTAGCCAGATCAATTCTGTAGTAAGGTCATGTCACTCACTGTCTGTCTGGCGAAGTCAGGGCAGTTCCAACAGTCTTTAAAGCACCACAAAATCTAAGGCCACAAATGCTAATTAAAACTTTAGGTTCCATTAAAGCACATGTTCGGGAATGTCTCAGAGTTGTGTAAAATGCTGTGGTTTTTTTCTATAACAGGAATATCAGTGGAAACTCATAGGTGCCAAAGGCTTTGCATGTTCTACCCCCAGCTTTGGAGCATGGTGCCAGCTGAGACTCAGAATGTTAATTCCATAAATGCCTTCAAGTCAAGACTACAGGCCTGTTTGTTTAATCTGGCTTTTCCTGAACAATAGCTCTGTCTCTGGGTGCATTCTCTGAAGTGCTTTGCGATTTTTTGTGTGTGTTTTTTTTTAAGATGAAGAGTGCCACATACGTAAATGTATAAAATGTGCGATGTATTTTTAATGTGCAGTGATACATTTGTCTTCATCACCCTATGCAAAAAAGGAAACTTGCATTCATTTGATTCCAAGAACTCGAAAGGTTTTTTTATACTAGCAATGAAGTTAAAAAAAAAACAACAGCCCCTTCTAAACTTGTATATTACATAAATAATGAACATTAATGCAGTTTCAAAAATCATTTCTCAAATGTATTGTTATTTTAATACCCACAAGAGATTACTTTGATTTTCTGAATAATATCTAGGTTTACAGTGGGAACTGCACAGCCTATGTGAGTAATATGAGACCTAATTATGTTATACCCTGAAATCAGTAAGTATGTGCTTTTAAAAGTGAGTTATTGATGCTACTTGAAGGAAATCACCTTACTTAGATTCTTAGTGCAAACTTGGATGTGCCAAGTTTGGCTGGAGGCAAAACCCAAACCCTTCCAAACAAGCCTGACATTTTGTTGTTGTTTATCTTGCTTCCTCCTTCAGCTTCCACCCTCGTCCTTCTCTCCTGCTTGCCTTCACCTGGCTGCCTTTGCTCATTTGCAAATCTCAATTGAACAGGGTTTTTTTTCTAATTTTTAATTTGCAAGAAGAAATGCAAATTCCTAAAATACAAATGCGGGGAGTGACAAGAAGCTATATTCAAATATATGATATAAGACCTCGATATAGAACCAATTGCTTGCGGGAATGACAAATCATACTCATATAGTTAAAATGCTGTATTTATTTCACCATGACTGTCTATGTGGACACTCTTACTCAGAAGTAAACACTTTGTTTTCCAGTTTAGGTAAACTGCTTTCAAAGCAACAGAAACTAAAAGAAATAAACCCACTCATTTTACTCACATGCACACAAGCATTCACATCATTATAGAGGAAAAGGATGTTATATTGTCCGACTACAGTGGTTTAAATTCCCACATCACTATATATTGTTATAATTTCTGATATAGGCAAGCTCTTACACTCTATATGGCTTCCATATGCACAAACCCGTGGTTACTGATGATGGATAAAAGCCATATTGTTTTTTAGTGCATGTGTTGAGGAAAAAGGGCTATTACTAACCTATGGACTGATTATACCTGTTATACTTAAACTGGTGTAGTTAAAACTATACCTATAGCAGAAAACTTTGCTAGGATAAAAAGGGAAAGGAAAATCATGATATCATTTTTTAAAAGAAACTTCTATTACTGACAGAAATATAAAGATTCTATTCCGGAAAGGAAAGGTTTTTGCTGATGCAAATTATTTAATGACAGGAGATGGCAAAAGCAGTGCTAGAAGAAGTGTCCTTTTGCTGGGACAGCGGCAGCCACAGTAGGATGGGTTGCTGATGGAGCTCCACTTTCTAGTGTAGACCAAGCCTCAGGGTCCATTTCAAAAGGTATTATGTAAATGGGGTGTTAAAACCAGTATGACAGCAGAGAAACAAAGACCCTTCCTTGAGGGGGAAGGAATATGCAAAACTGTCTGGGAACAGTCCAACAGTTTGGGGCCCGTTGTCCTCTGCAAGGAGCTGGATGAAAGAGCAAGCAGGCAAAATCGGTTTCAGTAAGCCACAGCAGAGCCACGAACCCCTCTGAGCTGAGGAGATGGACAAAATACAGGAGCATCTGGGGGATTTGGCAGCATGGGTGGCTCATGCCACCGAGTTAAAGCCCTGTTTTGGGCCCCTGGTTGGTTTTGTTGGGACTTCAGTGTGAAGCAGAGAAGCTGAGGTAGTGGGGAGAGCCTAAACATTGGGAAAGAGGTGCAAAGTTGGTATGTGGATGCTCCCCACCCTCCTGCATGGAGGGAGGACAAGCGAACACACATGGCCCAAGCATCAGAGGTAGTTTTCACAAAGCAGCTAGACATTTCGTGGTCCATTTCCCACGGTTCTGGATCTGTGACCCTGGAGGGGTCTTAGTCAAAGATCTGCTAAGCAACTTATTTTCAGTAGTTCATACATTTGCAGCACTGTGGTCAAAGTATAGAAACAAAACAAAGAACAAAGCTGCAGGTGATCTTTGGTAGAGCAGTCAATAGTCTTTGCTTTTCCTCCTCTCCCTCCTGCCTCTGTACACCCCTAGGTACTGTCTGGATACTGAATAGAAGTCCGTGCTGGCTGTGTTGGTGTCAGCATGCAGTGCAGTCTGAATCCAACAGAAGTGCTCTTGATCTATCAGCAACATGAAAGAAATATTATACCCCAGTGGCAGCAAGCAGGGGAAAAACTAAATAAAATGTTATTATAATATTTCCTGTGAAGGAAGTTGGGATAATATTGCGGCTGGTAGCTAACCAGCTGCTTTCATTTAATATTTTTCTAATTTTAGTCAAGTGTTGGTCAAACAAACACAGCTTTTAAGGAATTTCCTTCAGTGTTAACAGACTGTTGTGTAGTAAGTTGAACAGAAGCTTTGCAGTGTGAGGTATGATCAAGAAATGTGCCCTTTATAAAAATAGTGCTGCTCTGGTACAATTAGCTGCCCTTGAGGGGGCCAAATTTTAAAAACCTGGGACCAAGATTGCACTCTTCATAGGCTATATGCTGCAGCAATTGCAAACCTCTGAGGGACTGGTTTTAAACAGAGCAGAGCTGCTCCTAGTGGTGCAGATCAGTAAGGAAAATGGACAAATTCAGCATTATGGCTCTACCGAAGCCAAGGTGCTGGCCTGAGTATAGCTCAGCCCCTGGAAACAGTGGCTGTAGCCGGAGATGAGAATATGCTGCCTCACACCTGTGAAAAGGAAGTCTGGGACTCAGCCCTTCTAAAATTATCCTTGGGCACAGAATGCACTTATTATAGTGGAGTTTTGAAAGAACTCTTTTTAGGGCAAAAAATAAAATTTGCTGGCTGGCTAGTAGCAGAGAGTCATAGACAGTCTGCCACTGTGTACTCAGTGCCCAATGTGCTGCTTATTCTAAGTTGAGCTGCTAAATTGCTTAGTGTTAATAATTTGTTGTTTGTTGCAGTGGTGGAGCTGCCTGCCTGCTCATGTTATTATGGCAGGTTAACCATTCCCTTCCTGAGGGGTGCTGCCATCCATCCTCACCTTGATCCTCCATTTGCCACCAGGTTGCATGACCTTTGTGTCACACATCTTTTGAAGAGTTTTTCAGGACACGTTGAACTCTTGCATGAGTCAGAGAGGTGGCTTCTGCTTGAGACCCCTAAAATCCATAGCACTGGGATTCAGAGCCACACGTTCCTCTAGCATTCATAACCAAAATGTCATGGCAATGTGGCTTCCGCATTCAGCAGAATTATGGTTTGCTACAGATGTTTATGAGTGTATGGACACAGTTAAATGTTTGCTGCCCAGTCTCCATTCTGCATGGAGGGATTTGAAGAAAAACCCAGACACCAGACCCATTTTAGAATCTGTAAAAGCTGGTTTGGGGTATTGAGGACTCCTGACTAGATTCACCTAATGTTAACAAATTGTGTAAAGTCATCAATGTGTTATCGTAAAGTCCTCATTATGTGTTAAAGAGAGAGGAAACTGCCAGAAACATATGCCATCTTGTCTGTTTCATACAGTGCTATTATGACCAGAAAAGCAACTCTATGTCATCTTAGTTTTCTGATATTTATGTTTCCTCAGTATGTCTATAACACACTGATTCAGTTAAGAATTTAAGTGATATTTTCATTTTGCTTAATAGTTGGTAATGGAAACACAGTCTGGTATCTTAAAATCAGACAGTAAAAGCCATGAGTCTTTGGTGAAATTACAGCTCTCTGAAACCTTTGAGGCAACTGGTATGCTTGAAAATAGTGTAAACAAAGAAAAGGAAGGCAGACTGGTGAATTGCCAGGAGCAGGATCAGGAAGAAGACCAGATTTCTGTTTGCAAATGTCCATGTTAGCATGACAGAGTGCATATATCCAGAGGAGGCCAGGTGGGGTAATCTTAATGAAGACATTGTAAGGTGCCACCAAAGTGTGTCATGCTTTTCTACCCACTACCAACTTTGCACATACTTTGAAACTGGCAGGATTCACCCCGTAAATGTCTTGTTCTTAATTTTTCATCCTCAATTAAAGGAACCACACACTTGCCATATTAAAGTTTAAAACTGTGTTTATTGAGACATATGGGTATTTACTATGTGCAAATGTTATGTTTACTTTGAGATGTTTTCATATGTGCATATTTGTGTTAGCGATAATATTATTATGGTAATTTCTACATGAATGTGTATAGTATGTTTTTTGAGTGTCTCTGGAAGTAATTATTAGTTGTCTTGTTGCTAATCACTTTGGGAATGTAAAATAATGAATTTTGTGCCTAATGCTTCATGTGCCTCTTGATTTCACATACCTTTTTTAAGGAAAGTTTGAGACAATTTTAAGTCTGCATTGAGAAAACTTAAGCAAATCTGTCTGTAACTTGTCCTGACAAGCCACGTTTGGTTCAGTTTGTTGAGAGCATTTATGAAAAGACATCTGAGGAGAATCAGTCTCAAACTCTTGGAGGCTGGCAGAAGGGAATATTGCAGCTTCTAGAAGAGGGGACAGAGTCTGACCTACAAATATAAGATGATGTGAAAACAAAACCAGCTTGTATTCAGAGATGCTTGTACTCATATTGTGCCATTCAATTAAGCAGTCTCAGAGAAGGTATTGCAGTGCTTTCTCATTTTTTCTCATTAAAAAGTCAGTTCCTTGAAATGCTACTAGGGCAATCTTTGGCCACTAAAATAATCCACTTATTACTGCTTATGATCTTGGTCTTTCTAGCTCTGAGGTGACAAAGTTAGAAGACCGAGCACTGTCCCTCTGAAGTGAATGAGAGTTTAAATCCTCATTTCAGTGAGGCTCTGATTTGGTAGTTTTTAATATAGCCCCTGGAAGACCCCCTGAAATTACCTGGAACTCATGATCATAATAATAATGTGAAGTATCTGAAGGACATGTCTAACCTGGTGTCTTAGTTTAGATAAGTAGTGTGGTTTAGAATGGCAAAAAAAGTGATCCTGATCACCCATGCTTGTGGCACATAAGGAATTAATATGGTATGCAGAACCACAAATAAATGGCCTCATGGGTGTGGGATCATGATCCAGGAGGAAGAAACATGCCCCATCTCCTACCTGCACGCTGGCAAGACACAGTTACTAGAAGCAGTTCCTTTGCATAATTTGAATTGGTCTTGTCACTCCCTAGAGATGGCTTTCAGGACACCGATATCATCATAAGTTATCAGGAAGCCACAAAGACTTCCCTTCATCTAAAACAGGTTGATTCCCAGGCTTTTTTCTAAAGTCTGTGATACTTTTATAGACTGGGAAATACTTCATATAGGTGTAGATCTTAGCATCAACTATGATTTCAATTGAGGAGCTGATGGATGTTAAAAAAAAAAGAGGAAAGTCACATTAATTACTAAAGTCATTCTTGTTATGCCAGCTGAGTTACTTTAGGATGATTTTGGTTTACTGTTGAGAGTGAAATTCTGTAATATATTTGTGTACTTATCAGAGTAGTAGAATGCACTCAAATGTTGTTTTGCAATGACCCAGTTCATCAGAGCATTCTTATCACAATAGCAGCTGGGAGGCTTTATGTTATATGATTAATAAGGCAAGTACCTTACTTCAATGATAGTGATTATCATGATTTATCAGATACTTTTTAGCATCCTAACAAAGAAAAAACTTCTTTAAATTAGGGGCATATCACCTTAAACACTCTACAAACAATTCGTCTCCTTGATTATCACTCAGGTCTCAGTCAGGAAGGTAAAGCTTGGAATCTTTGCAAAGAAGGAGGATCAATGTAAAAATTACATCAGAATAGAAGAGAATGAAAAATCTATTTATTCCATTGCAAATGCTTTTTGTTTTGAACACGATATGGATTTTGTAATGGCAAGTCTTATATTTCTGTGAATTTAGCAGATGGAAGAAGGATGTATGAAGAACTCCAAGACAACTGAGAGAATAATTTACATGAAATCTTCGCCTCTGAAAACACAAGGATTCCCAAGCAATAAGTCAAGCACATTTGAAAAACCCTTCGCTGGATGAAATGAAGTTGTATTATTTGCAGCTATAAGGGTGAGGGATTTTCTCAGTATGTTATCCTCGTTGCAAAGAAAGGGGTACAGTAAGGTTTATGAGCTTAAACACATCATATTTTTATCATGAACTTTGAGTATTTTAAGTGGGTAAGTCCTTTAAAGCACACCAGGCTGTGGCACAGCAACCAGTAACTCCAAACATTAGAAACTGTTTCAAAATCTATTAGGGCTGAATTCTCCTGAAAACCTCATAGTTTCATACTTTAGCTCTTGCTTAGGTGTTTAATGGCTGCCTGGAGACAGATAACCTCTGTGGTTATCTGGTTAGCCCTTAACACCTCATTATCACTTCACCAAAGACTTTGGACTGGGTGATTGAGAATCAGTATGGTTACAAGACTCTGCACAAAGGATTTTTTCCCTTTTTTTTAAGCAATTAAGTGAATCATTCCCCTAATAGGAATCTCATTTGTAGACATGGGAGAAAAACTAAAGAATGGCTGATTGCTTTGTGGGAAAAGGCTGGTTAAATTAGGCAAGGGATAGAAACAACTGCTCAGGTTTTTCACATAGGTTTTATACCTTTAGTCATCTAATACAGTATAGTAAGGGTTTAATACAATATAACAAGGAAGAGTATAGACAGAGTAAGAAGATTCCTCCTTGGCAAAAACCAGTACTAGTTAAAGAAATAAGCAAGACACTTTCTTTCGTAGCACATCAAATATATGGGTAAGTGTAAATACCCCTTATTTTTTAGAGTATGACCTGGAATGCCTGTGTTCTAATTTCCTGTCATTTGTGTCTTTATATTTGGTTCTCTAGTAAGCAGATACAAGAAAAGTAACTTGTTCCTCAGAAGGAGCTCCTTCAGGGAAGACTGGCAAATATCTTGCCCTTAAACCTGATCTTGCAGGATCATACCCTCTTCTCCCTGTCTCAACAGCCTATGTCCTCTTAGCCCATTTCAGAAGTCTTGCAAAACTTCCACTAGACTCAAAATATTTTGTTGCTTTTGTTAGTTTTTCAGTTCCTGACTACTTAGAGCGTTCACATAAAGCACACTGAGGCTCTAAAGTCATCTTCATCTCAATTGAAGATGGAGAAGAAAAGGGAAAGTGTGGGAAGCAGAGCAACCATTGAAGGAGGGATCCTGACTAAACCTGGTGACTGGTGAGCAAGATGGTGCACAGTCTACCTTTCAGAAGTCACAGGATTCTGGCTATATGGTGGCATTTGTCTCAGAATTTTTGTTTTCTTTACCCTCTTGTTGTGTGTTTACTGAGACTGCTGAATGTAGTCTTCTGCATCTTTTAGTTACTTTTGTTCAAAAGGCAGAAGCTCAGAAAGAGGTGCTGAGAAACAAACTAGTCAACATCAGACAACCATGAATGAGTATTCCACACAAATACTCTACACTTTCATCTCATTCATTCACTTGCTCAATCACTCTTTCCATTTATCAACTGGCACATCATCATCTTTAATATTTTAAGTCATGTCTTCCAGGCTTCTAGTTTCCCTGGAGGCTTCTAGTCCCAATGCCACATCTTCCTGAGGACCTTGCTGATCTTCCATGGGACTAAATCTATAATGTCTCTATGGAATGTTTTATTTATGGTTGCATGCTCAGCTGGTAAGGGGGAGCACTTGTGTACAATTGCGTATGCATGAACTGCCATGGAAGAGTAAACAAAGCTGGTAATTTCTAGAACTATGTGGGGAATGTCAAAGGCACAAATATCAGCAGCTTTCATGAAATTTATGTAGGAACAGGCATTTTGAATCAGAACGCACTGTTTCCTCTGGTGCCCTATCTGTTGTCCGTGGGTGAAAGAAACTCTCTAAGTATCTGTAAAATAATCAGCTGAAGCGGAAAAATGTTTTCCTGTTGTCAAGTTTTAAAAGTTCTTTTTTGTGATTCCTAGAATTACATGTAGAAGTGAAAAATCTTCTTGCTTCAGAAAATGTGCTTTTTGCAATCTACATCAAGTTTTCACTAAATTGTCTTGTGACAATGAGTTCCATAGAATAACAGACCCTTTTGTATTTCTGCATTGCACTAACTGAAAGTCCCGAATCAGTAGCACGACCATAGATCTCACTCCAAAATTATAAAAATATGAATACAGAGGTCTCTTGAATTTACTAATGCTTGAGTCTGACATATGAAAGAATAACGTGTTTATATGTGTACACTTGGCATTTTCAGTGTCTGAGAGAAGGAAAGACTCATAACCATAGGTTTAGTGTGGAGAAGTGGCTTCCTTGGAACTAATACGTAGGCCCACTCAGCACTTCCCTCCTGATTTAGTTTTGGTTTTAAGTGGTTAGAACAGGAGAAATGAAGCTGAAATGTATTGCAGTGGTTTCTACACAGTGAACATACGAAAGCTAATAGCAACTGCTGCTCTAAGAGTATGATGGTTCTCCACAGACCCAGCTAATCTGGGCAACAGGAGCAGGCGACTAGGGACTGCAGTACTCACAGCACTAATTCGTGTTCAGTGCAGTTCTGAAGATGATTAGAGAAGAAAGGAAAAAATGTGTCCAGGCTTAGTTTGAGAATATGTCAAGTTCCTTATGAAATAAGGAAGAGGTCCCAAGGAAAAACAGGAAGAAGCATTCATTAAAAAAGTATTTACTTTGATTCTATCTTGGAGGAGGAAGTGTACAACTGGTGTGAAAAAAGCCATAATGTGTTCTGGTACAGGAAATGTTATCATCATGCATCTCGAAATGTTAAGGTTTATCTATATATGGTTTTCCCCTGTAACTCAATATTTATTTTGCATAGAAATTATATTTTTAAAGGAAGTTTTTTCAGCATTGCTGTCTTTCCTGCAAGTATTTTCTGAGAGTTGGTCTTTTGAGAGAATATATGGATCTGTTGGCTCCAAATATCAGTTTTTTATTGTTTAGTGTCACAAACTAATAGTTCATTGAACAAAACTTACTCTGATCCTGTTGTTGTCAGAAGCATGTGCTTGGTGATATATGCTACCTGCTTGTACCAAAAGGGAAAAGGCTCCATGTGGGGAGTCATATGCTTTTCAATGGCTGCTGCAACTCAACAACTGAATTGAGAGACAAGGTCACATTTCACACCTTATTCATGAAGCCTGCTCCTGAAATGCTTCATGTAGAAAAATGCCCTGGACTCTTGGGAAGGAACTACGGGAACAGAATTCACAAATAGGAAGTTCAAAACTTATACGGAAGAAAAATCCCAAGAGGCTAAATTGGCCCTATGCCAGTTATTCAGCAAAACAACTAAAGCGAAGGACACATGCTAAGTTGGAGCCAGACAGTACTAAGCCACAGCTTTTTGGGCAAATCATAAAAATCTTGTGTTGCAAGAACACAGTTCTTGCTGTGGCAAAATAGAAAGTATTGATGGAACTGGAAATGTCTTCAACTCACAGTGGTATATTTAAAGCTGGTGAAAGGCCGATATTCTCCCATGTATTTATTAGTATTCCCAGAAAGTTAAATGAGCAAATAACAAAGGCTCAGCTTATTTTGAACTTGGCAGGGGTCTAGATTTCTATCTTTTAATGTGACAGTGAAATGATGGATGATTTGGTAGAAGAAAAAAAAAGAGAATTTGCCTGCTCTTGCATTAACGTTGGTTAACAGAAGAACTGAAAGGAACAACATCTAATTTACTCTTTACTTTGACTACTAATGTATAGCTAATTATTTATAAGTTCAGAGAGAAGTAGCTGGAGCTTAGTGAACAGTCAAATGTCTTAAGGGTGCAAGAGTAGACAAGAGGTTATTTTCCACAATGATTTTTTCTTTTCTGTTTGTCAAAGTAAACTCTACAGCCTCGACAGACTTCTTGTTTTTTAAAGCAGCTATTGTTCTGACAGTCTTTTCACTTTCCCTTTATTCTTTTTCTTTCAGTAGACCTATGCACCAGAAACTGAAATACAATGAGAGTTTTGTCAAATCTACATCAAAATAAAGTTCCAAAGCAGTATTTAACAGGAAGCAGAAAGAAAGCAATATACTTTGCTACACTAGCTTGATGCTTAGTTGTCATATATCTCACATTTGTGACTTCTCCCTTCGATCACTGTAATAACAATTCCTTAGACTATTAAACCTGGGAGCCAGAAACATGTTAGAGGCAAGTTCTACTTTTCACCATTTATGCTGTCTGTTTAATTTTTATGATTTTCTCGCTTTGGACCTTGGGAAGAGGCTAATCTCACCACTCTCACTACAGCACTGTGTCACTGCAAACTTGTTGAGACTCCTTTGTGAAGAGGTTAATGACGTGTGGTTGATAGGTTTTGACAAAACCTACTTTTGGGCTAAGTATCTTTGGTGAGGTGGTGTGGGTGCAGATGGTAGGGTTTTTCTGTATTGCTGTTTGTAGTACAGGGAGCAGATAAGACTGGCACAACATGGATGAATTGAGCCCTTGCTTTATTTCTACTTCTGCTTTCTAGTTCTCTTTCAGAACAAAACCCCTCCTGTGTGTGAGGTTTCCCTAAAGGGATGTGCTTAAATTAGTTTCACCTGGAAGTAGAGCACAGGATAAATGGTACTTTTGATTTTTGCTCTCTCTAGCACTTCAGAACACTTCCAGATGATCAGATAACCACTGTTTTTTGTATTCCTCTTATAAGTGTAATCAATGGTAAACATTGAAGCAAGACAATTAAGGTACGAATATTGCCTGCTACTTCATAAGAGTCTGAATCACCCAATCAATGTCACAAATGGAACAAGGATCCTGGGAATTGCTTGGAAATGTTTGTCTTTCCACCACTCTGTCAACTCTTGGAATTATTTCCAATGGGTACTTTACATAGTGCTCTTTTTTGACTGCTGTCTTTTTGCCATTTACAAAGCAATCTGTGTTTTAACAAGGAGAGTGGTAAAGTCTCTGAGTTGCTAATACCTTTAAAGAAAGCTCCACTCATTTTCTTTGTTTGTTTTTTATGGAATCAATGGGCTGAAGTTTAGTGCTTGTAAAGATGGGGGACTGGCAATGGTAGCTAAAGCCAGCTACTCTAAGAGCCATTAGCAAGTAAGCCCCTCTGTGCAGCATTGCCAATGCAATACAGCCTAACTGGCAGCTCCTTTGCTATTTGTTCCTAGACTGATCCATAGCAGTGGATGCCAATGTGCTTGTTTTTATGACATGGGCAAGTGGAAAGCAAGATGAGGCCACCATGGTTATTTCCATTTGGGATGTAAGGCAAGGTCTGAACCCAGGTACTCAGGGTGAAATGTTAGTGCAATGAAAGGGAAGAGAAGCTGTTGTAGAAGAGCTTTTCTGCAGTACTGCTGGTATTTTTTTTTCCCTATTTTGTATAAGTTTATAATTTCAGAATCATTGATATCAGGTCCTGAGGGCATGCTTTGGCTACTGTAGCTGACTAGACAAAGTATGATTCCCTTATTAACTTGTCAAAGTACGATGCAGCTGCATCATTTGCTCACCCATTTGCTTTGCTTAAATAAAGGTTGGTGGTTAGGCTTCTGTTGCATTGTGCTCTCCTGCTAATTATCAGTGTATTTGTTTTAGAGACAATTAGCCACCTGGTTCATTCTCCCATTGAAGTCAGGTCATCATGAGTTACATCTGCTTTCAGGACTCTTCAAGTCCAGGATATAATAAAAAGATGATGGCTATGATTATAAAAAGAATGCAGGGTTGGGCATAAGTTGTTCAGAATATTGAATTCCCAAGGAGGATTGGGTTACAAAGCTCTTGCAGGAGCTTCCTTCTGCATGTCACAGAAGATGCATGTGAACAGAAAGCAGTTTTGCAGTACCAGAAGTCCTTTAGCCTATGAATGGTAAAGAGTGTTTGCAAAAGTAGATTGATAAAGGCTAGGCAAAGTGAGACATGATACTTCCCTTTGGCACTGTGGCGATACAACAAAAAAGTGACAAGTAAGCACGTCTCTGTGCGTACTGCATTTGCATAAAAATAAAAGTTGTTCAGACCTGTGGGTGTTTCCTGCTTAAAAATGTGCTATATAATGTGGCATAAGATTATGTGTGATGCACATTTACTTTTATAATCCCATATGTTCCGGTAAAACTCTGTATTTTGAAGAAAGATTTTATTACAGTAGAACCTCATTAATTCTCACTAATGACTGAGAGACCCTTTGCAAATTACTGAATTTTGTATAGAATCGAATGCCATTTTAATGCATTGTGTTGCTAGATGTTTTCCTGCATCCCAGGGAGGATGAGCTACAGAGAACCCTTCCGTTCACGCCTCAGCTATACTTGCTCTGGAGAGGAGGGTACAAAGTCATTGCAATGGGTTTGGCTCCAGGTGTTTGCTAAAAATGTTCACATGGGGCTAGCTCTGGAGAAGATGGAGGCCTATGTGCAAGGAAAAAGCAGATGGGGACCTGGCAGAGTAGATTAGTGTAATTTACTCTTTCATCCTTTCTGGCTTGGGGTCATGGAGGGATCACAATCCTGATGTTTCTGGAGAGCATAGGTATCACTAGCCTCATCTAATGGCTCCTAGATGCCAGTAGGGCCATTTCAGATTTAATAGGCTCACTGACTTGAGTAGAGGCAAGAACTAATCCAGTGAAGAGCATGCCATAGTTCTTCCTGAGAAGATGCATCAGCACACATAAACAGAGACAATAGCATTCAGATTTATTTAGGTATACTATAGAAGTATTGCATCAAATGTGAGATGTAGAGTGTTCAAAGGAACTTTTTGCATGCATAAATGTACTTCTAGAGCTATCTAGTGGATGAATGCTCATAGGTTAGTATGAAACGCTAGAACACCTGCTTGCATCTCTTTCACATGCTGCATTATGGTATAACAACAGCAACACAACAATTAAGATGATAGAATCTAGCTCTTCATTATAAACTTTTTTCAAGTTTTTCAACTTGATCTGATTAACTATATCTTAAAAAAATCAGCCCTTCCTGTCTATGCCAGTATTCAGATTTTTTCAGACATATTATAATTGAAAGCAAACCCCCTTAATTCTGCCGACAAGGTTTACAATGACTGGGCATAAAGAGGCTAAAAGAGGCTTCACTAGAGCCCAGATTTGTGAACTAGGGGGCTCAGATAGATGTGTACAGATAGAGACAAGTTGGGTCTATAATTGGAAAAAAAAGCAGAATTTGTAGAAATATCTAGGAAAGGGAATGCATTGTTTGGGAAGTAAGGTGAAACCCTGAGCAAACCATACAGAGGCCATGGGAGGGGTGAAAGTCACTCAGAGACACAGAGAAGACTCAAGTGAGGATAAGGATGGGCAGCGATATCACAGTGCATCCTGGGAAATAATAGAAAGGAGGGAGATGGGAGGCATGAAGATAAATAACTATGAAAAGGGATAACAGGCATGGACGTGGGCATATGTGCAAGGGGTGAATGGTGTGACCAGATTATGGGAGAGGAATGAAGAGTGCTGGCACAGGCAGGAGAGAAATAGAAGTGAGATGAAGAGAAGGAAATGGCAATGGAGAATTGGAGCATTCTCCTAACTGTTCATTCACAGGGTTTTTAGCACTTGTCACGTTTTGAAGATGTCTATTTTATAGCCAAAGTATAAATTACAGTAGGGAAGGGAAGTCTGTTATCTGGTTTCCATTCAAATGCTTCTTTCAGCCAAACTCCTACTAGCCAATCATTTGGTTAACAGTGCTTAGACATCAGTGTCCCCCTGTGCAGACCTATTGCATTCATAATAATCCAAGTGGCTAGCATTGTAAGAATTACAAAGAAAATAAAAAAGCCCATCGTAGTCTGACACCTGAATCTCCTCACCTGAGCTGAAGAAAAGCCACGGGCTATGGCTGCTCCCTAACATTTACAGGGAGTGAAGGCCCTTACAGCCACATGTTGTTGGACCTAATAACCCATCCTTTCCCTGCTTTGTTTTCCTCATCATGTTTGGCTATTTTGCTCACTTACTCAGAACTTGCTCGGGAATCCTCTTTCTGGTGCTCAGTGGGTGTTTAGGAACGAATCATACATAGTCACACAGCTTCTTTTCAAGCCTGAAATGTCTCTTTAAAGACACAGAGAATGTTCTATGTGATAGCCCCCATACAAGTCAGTAGAAGAGTGAATGAGAGACCTTCTGGGAGCAGGATGGCAGTGTAGAGGAGCTAGATGAAAGGCATTGGGTTGCCCTAATTTCCTGGCATGTAGGAATGTAATTCACTTTGATAGCACATCACTACTGGTGGCTTTCCAACAGACGGAAAAGACTTGCTAGTTGAGGAAGTAAGTAATGTCACATGAAACATACATAATTTGCACAGAGAGAAAATGTAAGACCACTAAGGTTATTGTTTTGCTAACAATGATTCATGACAATGACACTTTGGAGAGTGCGGGTCTGGGGTAGAAGCTACGAATGAAATGTATTTCTGCTGCAGGAATCTGTTCTTGTGTCTGCTTTCTTGCAGACTTTTAGGAAGCTGTTGCAAACTTAATCCTGTTTAGCAATTATGATTTACTTCAACTGGCTCCACTCTTCATGCTATTTAAATTTAGATTTTAGGAATAATATCCACCTTGTTGCTTAACATAAACCCTGTTAAAATAATACACATTAAAATGGCATTCTTGGCATTAAGGAACAATCAAAGGGGGAGACAAAGGCTTACCATAGCATAAATATATATATATTTCTCAGAAAAAAAAAAAAAGTGAGATCTTTCAACAAAGACATCAAAGAATACATCTTACTTAGCTGAAAGAAGAATGTCTCCTGACAAAAGCCAATTAAGGAATGAATACATTTTGTTTATTTAGATTTGAAAAATGTATATTCTTGTTAAACGGAAATAAACCCAAAACCCAACCACCCAACCTTAGTTCTTTTAGGGCTATGAAGTAGCTAAGGAAACGTAAAGATGTATCACACATGGAAGCTTGCTAGTGCATGAAAAAAACATAGAGACTGTGATTTTGCTGTTACCTAAGGCATGATATTGAAATATGTGTTCTGGAAGGGCTTTTCTCAGCTTGCCTAGAGATTCTGGGAGAAATTCTGCTACTATTTACACCTCTGTAAATATGGATTTACTAAATGGCAGGTGCAGGTAGCATTATTCCAAGTGTGCGTGCTTCTAACTGAGAGAGAGACTTTGACCTACATTAAGAGCAAACTATTAGTAGCTCTCCCATGAGATCTCCTTTTCTTTGTGCATTCCCCATCCAGTACTCAAGCCTGTCATCCTATATGCTATCAATTCCATTTTTAAAAATCAGGGTGAGAAATCTTTCAGCCTGGGACAGCAAATAGCCTCTGCTGGAGGCCTTGAAGGTCCATACTCCTCTTATCCTTTTCCTCTTTTAAGGCAGGGTGTGAGTGTATTTGGACTTGCTTCTCGGGTGGTTGTATGGCACATGAATCCCAGTGATAGAGGAGGGCCCAGGATGGGCTCTGAAGCAATTTGTGTTGCCCTTTATCTGTTGCCTTAGAACTGGGTAGGGGTTATTCAGTCAGGTGAGCTCCCCTGTGCTAGGCCGAGATTCCTTGCCTGTGTTTTGTATAAATATAACTGAGTATGTTGAAGAAATTAGAAAACATCAGATATATTTTAAAAATGTTTGCCTGCATGCTGCGTGGAATGGCTAGACAGTTAAAAGGCAATAGTCAAGAGACATAAAAGTGCATCCAGAAAACAGACTGAATTGTAAAATATATGTAATAAATGCATAAAGCCACTATTGAAGACTGAGTATGATTGTGGAAACAGCCATGGGAGTACAAAATGTTCTGACCTGCACAGTACTTCAGCCAAATGGAAAGAGCAGAACATGTACTGTCAAACTTGATTGTCCTTCAAATCCTGCATCTTGCATCCATTCCTGTGCAATCAGATTCACCTGGGGAATAAGGAATAGAGGGCTTTCCCCACACAGAGTCCTTAACAGACGCTCCTACCACCTGCTTCAGATTATGCCTTTAGGACAATGTTTCTTGTCAACACTTATTCTTCAAATATCGACATGTGCATGAGAAATTTGATGCATCAGTTGAACTACTTGAGTCATGTCATTACTCCTGTGTGTAAATATTTGCACAATCAGGACCACAGAGTGTAATTTCCTTTCAGCAAAAGACAGTCTTGTACTATAGCTAGCATATGTAGTGTTTTAACTTTGATAATATAACAGTAGAAAATGATCAAAAAAAGATAGTAAAAGTTGGCTAAAATATAGAAGGAATCAGAGGAGTTCTGCTGTATGCCAAATCTTTATGTTTCTGCTATATGCCAACTATCTTTATATTGGTCCAAGAAAGAAGTAGATGAAGATTTTAGAAAGAACTTAGAAATAAAGCGTAACCAACCATATTGTGCAAACCATAATTGAGGAGAATTCTTATTATCTTCAAGTCCTATATGAATGGCAGTTATGCATACAAGGCTTGCTCAGTGATACTGGAAATAAGACTTTAAAAAAGTTATTCTGGGAGAGTGTAACTGATGCAGGAAGTCTCATACCACAGGATGGTATGAGACTCTAATGTCTTTAATGTGTATATTTTATTACTGCTTTTTTTTTCTCTAATGGGTATTTTTTCCTCTAACACTTAATTTTCTTCTTTCTAGGCTTTAAATAAAGTCTTAAACTTTTTAGGGTACCTTTTAGTTTGGAGTTCAGATGAAAACAATGGATTGTGTTTCTTAGGAGTTGCAACAAACTTTTAATTTATGACATGACAGTGAAAAATAGGTTGTGTCAACATAAGAATATTCTTCCCTGTGACAGGATGAAACTGTGGCTCATCAGACTGATGAGGATACTGATCCTACAATTGTATTTGTCATTAATTTATTCAAAAAGCCTAGATTCAGGATTGGAACCCAGAATATTTATTACACTCTAACTTGAAAATATTGGGTGCCACTTGTATTAGACTGGAACAGAGTAATCAGGACTTATGAGAAAAATTAATTTGCCTGTGTTGTTAGAGGAAATGAGAGTGTGTAGGGAAAAGTTAGAATCCCGTCATGATGAAATCTCATGGTGAATAGAGCTTTATTGTGTACCACAAAGAGGGAAGTTGAAGACTGTTTTCTTTTATCATTGAGAGTCGTACTGGAAAATGGATGGTAAAAACTTCAAAGTCAAGTGCTTATTGATGTTTTTGCTTATAAAAATAGTACAGGCACTTAACAGCCTTTGTATTATATACATTCTTTAGCATGAGTCGGTAGCTGTGTTAGTCAGCAGGACAAAGTAAATAATAAAGTTACTGATATATTTTTATAGACAAATTAAAACAAATACCTAGGCTTTCAGAATCACTCAGGATGTCTCTTTACAACAGAAGCAGCCACAGAAGCCTGAATGGTTCCAAATGTTGTGTCTACAGAATATTATTTATAACAGTGGTGTAGCCAGACTCCTACTGTGCAACAGTAGATGAAGCTGAAACACCCCTCAATTAATTATACATTTATTAAACACTATGATTTACAAGAAAAAATGTAGTTCATGGTGGGGGAGGGGTCATGCTGAAGTTTTTATGCTTCAACAAGAGCCTGGAAGCATTTCTGTATGGCATGTCATTTTTAAACAGGAAATAAATGTACAGGCCTGAACAAACCATGGTTTTTCTAATTTGAGGACCTATTCAAACAGTCAAAAGTTCACCTCTATTTCTGTATCTATTCACAGGGGGAAGTTAGGTGATCACTGAAGGGGGTGATTCAGGGAGCCTGGATAATGTCCTAAGGAGGCACCTGGAGCCAGCCGGAATGAAACACAGGCATGAACATGCTGCTGGACTTTAATCTGAAGATTACTACCCTCAGCTCCATGGTCAACAGAACCGCTTCTGCCCCCCAGGCAGCTTGTGCACTCCTAAGTCTCCACGTACAGTCTGAAAAGTCAAGACTATGCTCCTGTCTGCCTGGCCTATTGGACAAACTGCATTTTCACCCTTACAGATGGGAGAAAAAAGATAGTTTGCTTATGAGAATGAACCTAAGTTGCCTACAGTTGCATTCTGGGGAGAAGAAGGAGGGATGCAGCCCCTAGAAACCTGGAAAAGTCAGTTTACACAAAAGTGACACAAAATGACTGATATGTCCAAAGTGATATAGTACCATAGGCTTTATTTAGAGTTTTTGGATTCATCATTGTTAAGTCCAGTTTAATCAATTTTAATAGGAATTGTATTTCAGGTTAGCGTCTTCAGGGCAGCCATCATCACGCCTCTTTTATTCTCCTAACCTATGCATTTTTACTGCATGGATAAATATGCTTTGAAACTAATACAGTGTCATTGAATCCAATACATCAGTAGAAGAACAAATCCATGCATACTCAAGTCACTAAATTTTTATGGAAATGAATAGATTTCCTTTCAAGGCATAATATTTTCACTTACACTAGTAACTTTTCATTGAAACCAATGCTTTGTTTTCCAAATCCAGCATATTTCAGTTCAGGCTCATACACATCTTGCTTGAATTTTATTTTATTTTTCACCTTTCTCATAATTAAACCCATTGAACTAAACGCAGTAATACATGTCTATTGAAATCAACATAGGGACTACTTAGAGCAAGTTTAAGCCAATGAATACACTATGCTTCTCAGTGCATATTAATAAAACGAACACTGTGAAATAGAACATACTTTTGCAGAGGATCCGCCTTATATTTTTCCGTAAGTTGAGTTTGAGACCTTAAGGTTTTCTGCTCTTTTGGAGGATTATGCTGCTCTGTGGTAGCTAGACAGGCTACAAGGAGTGTAAGAGGGGACTGTGGTGAATGGATGAGTGGTTAAGTGACTGTGTATGAGTATTAGAGCATCCTCAGAGGACAAGAGAGTAGCCAGATGACCACTGTGCTGCCTGACTAGTTTAGCAGCCCCTTGGAACTCTGTTAGCTAATATATTTTAGGAAAGCCCATAGATTGTTCTGGATATGGTGAAGTTGGGTATCACACCTCAGCCTCCCCAGCATTCATCTGTTACTGCTCTGCAGAGTTTCACCCAAACCTTGCAGGGTTCAGGTGGTGGCTGTGACAGCTTCCATTACAAATCAAGGGAACAAGGGAATTTCAAAACAAAAACCGGAATAATTTAACTTTCATTGAGTTACTGTAGAATTAAGCAGTGCATCTGATCGGTTTGATTCAAGAAGTTGCCATGCACTGTAAAGAAATATACTGTATAGTGACAGTGATTTAGTAGTGTGAAAAAACAGATATTAACCTCACAACTGTATAGAAAATGGGCCCCATTTTAATGTTTCATTGTGTTTTGTCAAAGGGTAGATGTCATTTTTGTAGTTTTCAATGGCTTTAATAGGTTTCTGAGTCTACTTTGAAGAGAAAGCCTAGGAAAGGAAGGAGAAGGCTGTATGCAGAACTGTGTGCTCTTTAGAAGGCAAACTGTTGATGGAGCAGTGGAAATGAGGCCTCTAAGTTTCTAAGAAGCAAAAACTTTGGCATTTTGTGAACAATAAAGGTGTTCACTGCAGTTTCTTCCAAACTGTATGGCATTTTTCAGCTAAGATTGTGTGCAGTTTATGTCAAAACATTTCAGTGAAGAAATACAAATACAGACTAATGTTTGACTTCTTTTGTTGTGTTGAACTGGAGCCAGAGAAAGTATTTATATATAAATCCACTTGTGAAATGCATAACCCTCTCAATGTGACTTATATGTCTGAGGCTTACAGAGAATTCAAGCTGATTGACAGAAAATACTGCTCTTACGGTGTCAGAATGTATTATCGTGCTTATACAGAAACACAAAAAATCCCTTTTTTCACCAACGTACGTGTTCATTGTCATTATGTTGTGGTATACTAGTGCTGTTCAGGTACTGAAATACCCAATTTGCTAGGACCTAAAGCTACCATGAAAATATATTAGGCAACCAGATGGATAATTCAGCTTGTTGGTTTAAAAAAGTATGCATTAAACATTCAGTATTTGAAGCCTGATCTAAAAAAATGACTCTGTGGGGTCAAAACTGCCTTTCAGTGAAGGAAAGAAAAATAAGAACTGAGACAATTAAAGAAAGCTTTCCACGTTTGTGCTACAGTTAGTTAGCTAGTTGCTCTTCCTTTTTTCCTTTCTCTCCCCACTAAGCCCGGGCACATCAAGCAACTGACAGTACAGTCTGCAAATAGATCATGAGCAGATTACATACATCTTTATGTATCTGGCACACAGGTACTATCTGCTTTTGCAGAATAGTTTAGATTAAAACAAATGAATTTTGTGTAATGTGTTCTGTGTGAGAATGCCCTGTGTCATTTCAACTGCTCCCATTGCATCCTGTGTTTTCCTGGATCTTTAGACCACTTGCAGTACATATTTTCCCTTTGATCTTGTCTTATTCCTCTCTCTTCTGCTTAACTATGGTAATGTTTTTCACTATTTCCAATTTGTTAAACACCAATAGGATCTTGAATGTTAAAGGATTGTTATATGAATAAAGAGGAGGAATAGACAGTTGGCCCTCAGTAATTTTAGTATCATGACCATTCTTATCAAGTGGGTGTCCAGCAATGACACTCAGAAATGTTCTCCCAGTGACAGAGTGGAAAAGTGTTGGTTCCTGTGAACGGGCATCACCTTAAAGTGTAGATAGAGACAAGTGTCAATTCAGAGGAGAAGGAAGTGCAGAAAAAAGAGCTGTTTGGAGAAGCAGCCTTGGTGCTTCATTGCACATGCAATGCTACACATGAGGTATGCCACACGGTAGAAAGGACAAAAGCATTAAGGCCCAGTGTGTGTGGCAAACAAGAGAGAGACAAGGGAGGAACAAAGCCATAGAAGGGCTTGAGGGAAAATATACATTGGATTAGCTTGTATCTGTACATGATGTCCCCCACTCTTCTCCCAACCAAACCTGGCTCTAGAATTTTCTCAAAACTCATGTTTCACACCATTTAGAACTGCTTTTGCACCTCCACATCTCTTGTGTATCACCATATATATTAATCAAATTGCTAAACTGGAGTGTTATCGGCTTGATATAGTTTTGCTATCACTTATTCTGATATTGTGGAGCAGAGTTCAGAGGTGGCTGTAACTGTATGGAGCTGCTGTAACTCTTTCCACTATAACACTTTTGTTAGTAAGTCAATGAGGTAGTGAATAACTGAGGAGTTATTTCAGTCCACTCAGTGTTTTTATTGTGATGCTGGGCTTGCAGGTATTTATGCTTCCCACACACATACGTAAGGCTCCAAGTGATATGATAAGACCAACTTTGAACAGAAAAACAAAATCTGAAGTTTTACAGTTTACCAGGAATTAATACTTATATGTGCTAATGCTTATAGAGAAGCAGTGATGAAATTTGCCTGTGGAGTTCACATTTTCTACCTAGAGTACAGAGCAAACATATTTAGTATGCTCTACCCTTTCTATGTTGTATCCTATGAACAACATTAAAACAAAAAGCATGTCCCTGTCACCTGTGAGGCATTAGCTTGCGGAATATAGCATGGAGGAAACCCTGGGAATTTTCACACAGCATATTGAAGAAGTCAGGCTGCAGATAGGGGCTCAATCTCCTTACATTCTTTCCATCAGATGCTGCTGTTACACCAGTGTTTGTTGCCTCAAATTCAAAAGTCAGAGAAAGAAATACGTATTTTGCCGTAAAGTTTCTTACTCTGGTCCTGGGATGGCGAAGCTACATATTCACCTTACCAAACAGAAAGCTGCACTCTAATGCTTGAAGATTTCAGCCAAGAACTGAAAGAGAAAAGTGGTGATAAAGTACCTGTTATGCTGAAATTGAAAATAGACCAGCGCCAAATCCTACTTAATAAGGTGGAGAGTTTGTTTTTTTCTTCTAAAATGTATAGATTACATATTTATTGTCAGTCACATTTCCACTGAGTGACTAATTTTCTCCATATGCAACTATGGGAAGAAGAGTGAAGAGAGTTTCCAGATTTAAATGGAAGAGTATTACAAAGGAACCTAATTTACAAACCAGAAAGCTTTGTGAGAAGTAGGATAACTAACTGTTCTCACAATAGAAGGAGAAGTGGAAGGACAATAATGACTGTTCACTGACAGTTTGAGAAATGATAAGAGCTACTAGCAGCAGTACATACCCTTCCATTCTTGGCAAAGTGTTATCTGAAATGAAGTAGAGCAACTATACCTGATAATAATGATTTTTATCATAGCCATGACAGCTATGAACCTGGTCAATGGGATAAGAGCAGGACAAGTGGAAGATGAAGCATATAAATAACGTGTAAAAGCAGGACAATAAGTAGCACTGCAGGGAATACTGTCTTCACTCAGTCATGTTCAAAGGTCATTTTAGAGAGAATCTTTTTATGTTGGTGGGTTAAAGAATAACATTCAGAACTCTCCAAATCACGTATTGAGCAGGGACAAGAGGACAGTGGAAAGGTCACTCTGGATGGATTAACCTTTATCTTGTCTGGAGTCCACTTTCTGGCCATGCAGAGTCAGGAAGTAGAAGAGAAAATCTGAAATCCCCCCCCCACATTACCGTATGTAATGATGCTTTAATGTGAGAGAAAATATCTTTTCCTTTCAAGTTCTCTTACTTTCAGGAAGACATGGTGGATCTCCAGGGCAGTCTTCTATGGTTCAGATGTAGCAGTACTCTGCTGAATTTGGCCTAGAGGTCTCACTTGTGCCTTGTAGGCTCCAGCAAGGACGGGAAGAGTGAGATGTGACACTGGGCACAGGCCTGCCTACAGAGCAGATGCCATACCTGGCAGGACCAAGAGGAGGGACCCAAGCTTAGGTGCAGAGGTGGCTGTGCTGAGGGCCCTGGCAATCTCTGGTTACATGAAGGGAAGGATGTAGCACCCAGCCTCAGTGAAGAGCTGTGTGACTTCACACATCATGAGGTGGACATGGGCTCATGTGTCTTTCCTGGATGTGGGCTTGCACAGAAATGAATCAAAACAAAACAATCATGCAACAAACATTAAGCCTCAAAACTGAGCTCTAAATACTAGAAGGAACAAGGTAAAGCTGAAAGTCTTTATCTGGCATTGCTAAAATATGTACTTACATACTATTTACATGACTATATGCTATGCGATCAACTCTAATGTAGTTGCTCTTGGTATGACAAAATCTATTTGTTCCTTACCAGAGAGTAGATTAATTTTGCAAATGCTAATAGCTACAAAATGGCAGGATTTAGACTAGGGAAGCTTTCTAATCCTTAACTATAGAGACACAAATGAGTTACTTCATATCCCAGGGGAATATGATACAAATCTACAAACAGATAAAACACAAGAAATATTATTTAGACTCATGACACAACCACTGTGAAGATAATTATTAAATTTCTTGCACAATATTTTCTGCCTTCACATCACCTCCTTGCAAAAACTGTCATGCTCTGTAGCTCTGTTTTGCATGCAGATGGCACTTTGATGGGGACACAAACACATTCACGCCCCTCCTAGAAAGTACTGACAACTCTTTGCTTGTTCACTGCTGTATCATGACTGACACAGTGTAAATCAAGTACAATATAACTACTCTTGTGGTTACTGTCCCATAATAAAAGTGGGACACTCCTCTGGGAAGGGGAGAGTGGAAGTGAAACATATGCTCGCGGAGGCAGAAGCTGGACCTTAACATTTAAAAAACCCAGTATCTTCAGCATGGCTATTTAAAACCCCCTCCCTCTGTTTATGTATTTTTAAGTGCATACTCATGTAAATACATCTGATCATATGGCAAATGTCATACTGTGTGAGGAGAACATATGATGTCTTTGCCTGAGAGAAGAATCAGCCTTTCCACCATGGCCAGGACATTCATAGGTTGTCAGGTAATGTCCAACTGAGTAGGGCAGTTGTCCTGTCACACCAAGGTCAACATACTGGCTATGAAAAGCGTAGTCAACTTATACACAATGGTATACCTTCATTTGGAGGACATAAAATGAAATTCCCATACTTTCTGAATGATTTGCCATGTGCAGAATTATACTCATGGTAGAAGGCAACTTCCGACTAGAAGGAATTTTTTTGTTAATAATCTTAATTCAACCATCCAGTAATGAGGCACATAAGAAGAGTTAGCTACACATATAGTGTTTTCTAAAACTATTTCATGAAAGAAAATGTAAACAAAGTGAATTAACAGAATATATTTTTTTTCTAAAGAGTAATTTTCTAATTTTTCCGTTGTGCAGCAGCTGCTGTTGCCATGCTGTCATTGCTGTTGCTATGTATTTTTGAGTGTGCCGAGATGTAATTGGCTACTTCAGCATATATAAGCTATTGGTAGAGATGTTTCTATGGAAAATCACATCTTTTTTCGATTGGTTCGTGTTGAAAGTAGATGTGCTTAGCTATCATCTTAATTTACATAGAGACCAACCAGTTTCAAGTATCATAATGCAATGAAGCCACATGCTATTCATCATGGCGGAACTGAATTTAGGCAAGAACTTTTATGTTGACTTCATGGTAGACTATGAGTGAGATTACATCTTTGCAGTCTCCAAATATTTCTATGGTCTTTGGCAAACATTTTTATCCACTGTGAATTGTATTTGCTCTGAAAATGTGGCTGTTTCCTGGTTTTGCCTGAGATAACTTGCAACTGACTAAATCAAGACTCATTTCAGACTCCTTATGCATTTTGCCTGAAGACCTTTTATAAAGAGTTATTGACTTGTGCAATGCAGCTATATATCTAAAAATCCTCTGAAAAAAATGACTAATACTTACAGAAAAGATGCCAAATTCATCAAGTTAGAGGTTAGTAAACCCAGATAATTTTGTGTACATGATAGCCTTTTGAGAGAATGAAAGACTCATCATTTCAGCTGGGGAAGATATTTAGCTCATCTGCTCTGGACACACTTCTCATATTACCTTGATCTAAAAAACAGAGATGTACATCTGGGCTAAGAAGTTACAGGGCTGGTGAAAGTCAGAGATTTTATGTAGTATATATTCATTTCAGCTTCATATCATGAAGCTTTCCTACAGCCAGGATGACAGAAACTGTCCCAAAAACATTATTCATATTTATGCTAATAATTGTTTTATAACTCATGTTACTTAAGTTACATGAAAACCTGCTATAGCCTAAATATAGATGCAACATAACGTGAGACCTAATAAAAAGTAAAGGAGTACACGACTACAAACACTATGGGATTAATTTTTTGAGAACAAGTGATATGCTTTGCAACCTCAGTTTCATAATTCAGTCTTACTTCAATACTTTCTCATTGTAGAAGTTAGAATAAAAGTTGGGGAATTTTGGACACTCTGAGGCTATAAAAATGTATTTCCAGAGGGAAGTCTGCAAGTCCTTCCCTGTAGGAGGTGGCTGAAGTGTTATCTAGATTTAAATGAAATGAGACTTGATTGAAGGGTTGTTAAGAAGGGACTAAAGAGTGTTGGGTTACATCACAGAGAAGATGAATTATCATATGCTTGGTTCATAGAACGTCTTCAACTATCATCTATCCAAGGTGTTCTTTTTCTGTTCTTTACTGTGAGGGTGGTGAGGCACTGGAAGAGGTTGCCCAAAGAAGTGATGAATGCCCCATCCCTGGCAGTGTTCAAGGGCAGGCTGAACAGAGCCTTGGGTGATGTGATCTGGTGTGAGGCATCTTTGCCCATGACAGGGGGTTTGGAACTAGATGATCTTAAGATCGTTTCCTACCCAAACCATTCTATGATTCCATGTATTGTGTACCTCATAATCTCCTAATTTACAAGTAAGTAAGTTGTTGCCTGTTTTCTTATTCCTAAAACTCTTTGTCTTTGGCTACTGGTTTGATCCTTGTTCTATTACACCAAAGATTATTCTTTATACTGGAACTTTTTTTGGTTTTCCTCTTTTTCCTTTTTCTTTTTTAATTTTCTTCTCTCTTTGTCAGACCAATTACCCAACTCAACACTGGCAAGCACAAGCTTAAAGCTTTGGAGATACATTGGAGATTTCTTTTTACCTCTCTAAGTCATGGGAAGATAATGCTGCTACTTTCTGTCTGAGAAGAATTTTATTTATTTCCTTCATTTATAAGCTGTACAGTCAGAAATAAACTGTCTAAAGAAATTATAAGTTTCTTCTGTTATTTCTTTCTGTTATTTAGCATTGACAAAGTATTGAAATTTAGTGATGATAGCATGTGTCAATCTCTAAAAAGACAAGCTTTTTAAGAAAGAATATTTATGTATTTAGGTCATGAACTTGCCATTTTCAATATTTGTTCTGCACTAAAAATCTTATTCAAGTGTAATAACAATGTTAGTGTAAATTTTAAAAAATCAGAGTAGGTTTTAACAGTGTTATGGACTGCAAATGGTCTTTTAGAACAGTAGATTTTAATTTAAATTTTTCATTTAAAAGATGTTGTGCTGGCATTATGATGCAGCCATGAAACATAATTTGTGGAAAGGCTGGGCATATGCACACACACACACATATACACACATACTGTTACTGAACAGATATACTTTACCTTCTGGGGCATCATACCACCTTAGGCATAGTCTTAGAAGTGATTGCAAGTCCCTACAGGCTCTGTGGATGAGTGCCACAATGACATAATGCTATGGGTACGTGTGCAATTCCCTTGCAAAGCATTAATTTACCTGCTGCATTCTCCTCCAATCACTTCCAGCTGAAAGCTGGTGAGTGCCATTACTGCTACTGCTTGCAAGCAGGCAACAACTTAATGGAGATGATTCCCTTTAAGAGGTCTCTGCTGAGTTTTTGGTTGTCAGGGAAGATGATAGTCTCATCCCTCTGGTTAGATAAAATTAAGACTCCTTCTGAATATCTCATTATTGATCAAGTGGCACTTGGAGTCAGCTGGTTATGTTCCTTTTATGACAGGCTAGCTGCTTTCCAGAAGGGCTTCTAAGGCTATGGAGAAACTCTGATCTATAAGGGTTTTTCTTGAAGTCTTTTTCCTTGAGTAAATCTCAGGTTTTAATAAAACATAGAGACTGATTCTAACCATTGTGAAGAAAAAAATTTCTGGCATCTTGAAACAGTAGAAATTAGAAGTGTTGTGAACTGATGTGGACATATCAGCAAAGCATTCACCAAATGCAGATGACTGGGTGTACTGGTGAGTGAAAACAGAGTTTGGCCCTCAGGCTTAACTCTATTTCCTTGACATACGTGGAGTGGGCAGGCAGATTAATGGGTGAGAATAAAGACACAGCTATGCCCTTTCCTCTCCCCACTTGATACAAAAGGATGTGAGAGGGCCTCTGTTCAGGCCTTGATATGGTTTATATACTAATGGCCCACAATCTCTTTGTTTCTAGGAACTACAGGCTGAGTGCATCATGGTATCTGTTCTTCGGCTTGACTAATTGCTTCTTACAGTACAGGTAATTTTTGATTGTTATAAATTTATTAAACTTCTCCCTTTTGAGCAGAAACTGGGCTCACTGTCAGTCACAGACCAGGGTTTTCTTTTTACTGAAAGTTTAATAAGAAATGTTAAAGCCATTTGCGGATTAAAAAAGTGAAAAACACAGTTTTCTTTGCTAAGGAAATATCACTATAGGCAAAGGGCTCTGTGCTGATCCTTGGATTTAAGTGTACATATTTCTAATTCAAGAGTGTGAATGCTGCTTGGGTGCAGGAGTGTATAATTTGCTGTAATCTTGGCCTGTGCATTTTTCTTAAACTGGTACTTTATTATTTGGAGCTAGTCTATTTGTCTAAGTCCCTTTCACATTTCTTTCAAGCGTACCCATGTAGGAAAATAAGCCTTTTTTTATCTTTAAGGCAATAGCTTGTTTATTTGTTTCTAGATCATATCCAAGTGAATTAATTGTGTCTACTTGGTCTTGCTGATTTAAGTTTTATGGTATGTGTATTGTTTTGGAGTGAAGTGCTTTCAATAAGGAAAAATATGGAATTACACAGAGAGAGCACAAGGAAGTGTCCTGGAAGAGAAATACTGAGGCTGGGGGTTCCCAGCGACTCCCTGCACATTCCCCTTCAACAGCAGAAACTCCATTTGCTGATATGTAAATGTATGAGTTGATATGAGTCTACCTGTACCCATGCAAAAAAACCCCCGTCTCTGTAAACTGCATCTAAAACTGAAATAACCTTTGCCCAAGGATTTGAAATGGACAGGCCTCATGATGAGGTCCTCAGTATTAAAATGAATGCTAGAAGCAATAATATTTGATGGATATTCACTCCACCCTGATCTCAGTTATGGAGTGTTCATAATTGCCACTACCCCTGTGTTTACCATGCCTCCTATAAATATCCTCTTTGGCTTGTGTGAGATGCAACAATCCACCAGTTTAAATATGACTATGCTGATATTCTTTATCAGATAAAAACCTGACCTGGTGTGTTGGTTTGAATTACAGTTTCACACACCTGAAGAGGCAGAAAGGATTAGTTGTAGGCTAGGACCCACTCAGGCTTCTGGCATGGGGATGAGATAGGAAACCCAGCTGGATTTTGGAGTAGTCACTATGGGGTTCAGTAGCAGAAAGCAGAAAGACCATTTGCTCCAGTCTTCAAGTATGAAGTGGGAGCACATTAAAATTCCTTGGGAGTCTTAAATTCTTAGTCCATTTCATTTCACAGGTTTGCTGTTGCAAGTCTGTGGATGCAAACACAGCTCTTATTTAGTAGGTTCACTTCAGCAAGTGCTAGGGCTAGAATTTTGTTTTCTTGTTGGCTTATAAACTAAAGGTCAGATCCTGGAATCTGCTCCTATTGAATTTCTTAGGTTTTGCCAATTTAAGCAACCCCTTGTATGATCATTACATAGTATTACAGTGATTACAGATCTAGTCTAGGAAGACCAACACTTTTATGAGCCTACCTCAGACAATCATGGTAAGAATAAGCACAGCAAGTGTTCTGAATTGGAGATGGCCATTCAGTCAGGCCTGTTGCTTTATTTAATATCATTGCTCTTTTGGTCTTGCTAAGGGTATGTATCACTGCAGACCTGAATGCTGCAGCTCTCATTTTTCCTGCTTTTCAACTTCTTATTCTTTCTCATCATTATATTAAATAGCATGGCTTCAAAGATTAGTGTTTATAAGTGACTCTAATCACTGTAGTAAGCAGTTTTTGGAGTGTGTGAGAAGTGGGTTTACAACAACAATAGCTACCTTGAAAGTGAGAAATCAGAATACTGTTTAAATTCAGGAAAACATATACCGACAGCAGTACATAGCATGATGCAAACAGGATGGCAATAAAGCATGTTGGTTTCTTGTTATGTGCTATGTGTATTTTTAGTCTCACTTGTTAGCTGTACAGAGAATGCTGATATAAGAACATTGTGCATTGTCATATGCCAGTGAGGTTTGCTGGGAATGACTTCCCAGAAGATCAGAGGCGGCCATCGTGCTCTTGAGAAAAAGCAAGATGACTGGTTTTCAAGTAACTCTACTGTGATTTGAGTGGGATAATGGAACTGTCCTGAACAGTGGGATTTTCCTGCCTGCAGTCCAGGGACAGGGAAAACAGACCCTTGGAAAGGCTGCACTGGGTGATGGAACACTTCCCTGGTTGAAGTTCTCTGAGTTCAAGTAGCATTCAAGAGTGATTGCAGCTCTCTTTCTGCATCTCCATTTCAGCTACTGCTTCTGTGACAAGATGAGATAACTCAATTAATACAAAAAGATAAGAGTATTTTAGAGTCCTGTGAGGAAGAAGTTCCTAGACTGAGTCCCTAATGCATACAAGGATAATGGTAAGATAAAGCCCTAGTTAATTATATTGAAGAGGCAGGAAGAAACTCACAACTAATTGTGCTGTAGTTAAAAGTATTTCTTTTTCTAAATGAAAATTTAGTACTGATTGTATTTCTGTTATTGTATCAGAGGATCAGGATTACAAGGTCTAAACATTCACTGATATGTAGATCTGTCCTCAAATAAACATAATTTTGGAAAACTTCAGGTGTTTTATTTGTGCTGTGGATGCTAATGGTAGTTTTGTGAGACTCTGTTGGTGTCAGAGGTAGCAGGACCTGGGAGTACTGGACAACTGTATGACTGTATTAATGCATACATGTACATGTGCTACTTCTCTTCTTCCTTTAAGTCCTGTCACATCTCATGTCTAAGACAAAACCTTTGCTGAAAAAATACATCACAGCTGACCTGTGACAGGCAAGACTTCAGTCCTGAGACAAAGGAGAAGAGATGCTTTTTCATTAACTCTCTTAGAAAGCAAACCATTTATCTGCAATGGAAGTTGAAAATCCACTGCACTTGCACACAACCAACCATGTGTGTTTCCTGCTCCCTTTTCCCCCAACACACATGCACAAGTATGCAATTCATTTGTCTGTGGTAGTGCACAGAGTTTCTACAGCTGGAGATTCACCTCACAAAGGTATGGAGTGGAAGGACATGTTTGTCATACTAGGAGGTTTCCACAGAAATCCCATCTGTGTAAGTTGCCCTTGGAGATGTGCTGAATCAGTGCCTTCCTCCGTCAGGTTGCCTTATTCCTTCATGTTGCAGTAATCAGGGCTACTGATAAAACCTGTGAAAATGAATTAATTTTCCTGTTAAACTCATCCAATTATACTAAAAGCAAATAATGAGAATATGAGGGAAATACAGCTATCTTAGCCTATGTATCACCCAACATCCTCAGTACAGAAGCATCTAAAAGCTGCCTGCTAAGTTGGTTGATATGCCTTTTATCTAGCTTGATGTTAATTTGCTAAACACTGTTTTGGTGTGTGTGATTGTAGAACATAAAAATGCAGTAGGTGGTTTATAGGAGATGAGAGCAAAAGAATACTCTGTGCTACGAGCTCTACATACAATGCATATTCTCCAAAGGGATGAAATTTCCCTCGAGCTAATGGGTAAACTGCAAAGTGAGGTACACCAGCAGCTTTATGGTTTACTTCAACCTGCTCCTCCTACCCGTGCTTTGTGGTGGGTGTACAACTGTTGCAAGTAGGTGGCACAGCTGTTTGCGTTGACTGGCTCAGTACCTTTGGGATGCAGACAACACAGTTAACGTTGCAAGATGAAAATGGCATCTATACTTTAATAAACTCATTCTATTTCTTTGTGAGAGAAAACGGGGAGACGAGGGGGGGAAGTTGCCAGCTTGACTATATCTGTATTAGTGGCACTTCTCAAATCACACGGTGGTGGCTAATGCTTGCAAAATCCTGACTAGCATTTGAAAGGGTAACATCAGTTTATTATTGCCGCAGTAGCTGTTAACTTTATGAAGATTTCCTGTGCACCTGCCTGCTACCACATCTTTAACATATATGCATATTTATACAACTTAGGCAACATATGTTTGATGATTTTTGTCATTTATATTTACTACAGTATGGATAGCAATTAAAAAATAACCATGTTCACTCTGATGAATTGGTGAAATTCCTGGAGAAGTAGAAACTACATGAAGAATCTGAAGATGAGAACAAGGTAAAAAACATGTAGAAATGTATTTCGTTATTCAGAATATAAAAAAGCAGGCATGTGACCACTCTGTGTATATATATATATATGTAAACATAAAAATGACAGGAAAGAATACACTGTTTCACTTCAAGGTACAGCAAGAGAATAGATAGCCCAGAGCAGGATATTTTGCTATTTCATCCACCCTTTACAGATGCATGGTTGAATTGTGTTGTAGGGGTGATAAAGGAGGGTGATATTTTCTGCAGAGCTGGTGGTGTTCTGTTCCCCAGTTTTGCGTGTTTTGAATGTAAAATGGATATATTTGATTGCAGATACATGTGCAAAAGCAAATGGTGTGCTAGGACCTGTGTGATGATACAGTCCCACGTCAGATTCACCCTAGCAGTGGATGGGGCAGGTCTTCTGAGCACCAGCTCAGGTGCCAAGACCAGGGAAGGGCCATGGAGAGGAGTTTAAGAAGTGATCCTTACAAGTAGCCAGTTAGGGGAAACCTCAGGCTCAAGTCTGTATTTGGTGTGTCTGAGTTAAAAATAGAGGAAGATCCTAGGGAGAGGGTAAGTGTTGGATATTAGCCCACTGAATCTGTGTGGGCACATGCACAACAGCACCCACACTGCGTATGAAAGTGAGATAAGCACACGTGATTTGTACTCGGAATGTAGGTGCCAGCTTTTTTAGAGAGAATTTCTTACCATGTGGCATATTATCATATTTGAGACCTGCTCATCTCTGTAAAAAGACAGAGGATAGTGGGCTGTGCAGAAATGGAGTGAGACGGTGGAAATGCACATAGTGGAGCTGTGAAAACTGACATGAGAGTGGAAAGGAACCTAGAAAACTTCAGTTGAAGAGGGAAATGGAGAAGACTAAGAAAGCCAAATCTTGTCCTGGAAGTAGCATTTTCCATGTCAGCACGGTGATTTGCCTAGAATCATTTGTTCCACTTCTTAGAAAGGCACTCTAAATTAGCCTTCGGGTGGTGCCTTTGTTGCCCTCTTGTGACATGAAATTAACTGCTGATGTGGTTTCTCACAGAGGGGAGAGCAGCCTCAGGTCCACCCCCTTTTACACTCTGCCTGTGCCCAGAAATGCCCCAACTGACATGACTCTCTGCTCCGAGCGACACAGCATTACCCTCAGCAGTGCAATTCAAAGTAAACTAAACTGCACAGCAAACAGTTTACCCACTCCAGCAAACAGCAACATTTACTCATTTATTTTCTTACTGTTGCTTACCCCTCTACCAGCAGTTAGTGCATATGAGGCAGCCGCCTGTGCCACTGGAGCATTCTCTTTTGCAGAGCACTCCTAAAGCAGCTAGCTCTGCTGGCATTTGGACCATTTTAAATTAGTCGGGTGGCTCAAACTGGCCTCGTAGACCACAAGACATGTCATGTCACTTGAAACTACATCTCTGGGTAGTTTATCAGCCTGTCTGTCAAGTCAGGTGACAGCATCTTCACACACTGATTTTAATTTGTTTGGAATATAAAGCTTTGAGAGTGAGACTTTGCATCAGCTGCGTATTGAATTCCATGCTATTTCAACTGTTTTCTCCTCCCTTAGTATTTTAGCAATTCTTTTAAAGAAAAAAACAACTCTGAACAGAATCAGTTTTGGGTTTAAAAAAAATTGCCTGTGTGCCTCAGGATTGACAACTCCTAGGCCAGTGTTTAGCCCAATGCAATGCAAACCTGCTGCTATATTAAACCCCAAACCAGCATTTATAATAGAAATACACTAAGCCTTTAACTGTAATGATACTAGCAGGTGTCACCACAATAAAGATAACAGCCTCCCCATGAACAAATATTAGATTAAAGAGATCAATCAATCTGTACCTTAAATTCTAGGCCCAGCGTGATCTCTACCAGTAAAAAAAAAAAAGCAAACTTCTGCTCTGTCTGTGCCTTGTAACAGGTGAAAGACCTCTTGATTATTCAATTATTTTTGCAATAACTTAAGAAAATAGGCATCTTTCTCTTTTCTTCTGTTGCAGGCTCTTTGTGTAAACGATACAGAAAACCTGTGTGGCCTAAAGACATAAGCACTGATTGATATTAAACCTTGCGGCAGGCCGTGGCAGTTTTGGTGGTGGGCAGGTGGTGTGAGTCATGGCTCACTGCGCTGCCTCCTCCAGGAATGCCAAAAAAAGCCCTGTCAAAGCCTGGGGTAACATCAAGTGCTCTGTGCTCTGGGGCTGTGATCAAGTTACCTGCCCTGGTTTATTTTTCTTTCTCCTGCTGCTGCTACCCTGCTTTGCTACCAACAGCACCTTTTCCTCAAAAGTCATCGAAGGATACTACTTTCATTCTTCATGGCTTCGTATGCTGCCATTTAAACATGTGGAATGACTGCGTGCTGCCACTGAGTCAGAATGATCTGACCTAGCCTGAGTGCAGGCTGCAGAACCACTGCGCACTGCAATAAGTGCTGAAGGTGAGAGAAATCCAGTCATCCCCCCCATAAATAAATACCCCTTCTATTTCTCAGGTCTTTTCCCTCTTAAAACTGTGATCATCAGTCACTTCTCAAATGCAGAGCCTGAAAAAGCAAGTCCAGGCTATGATGTTCTGTGCTGTAGGACCAACATCTTTCCATGTTCTCCCATGGAAAGGGACTGTGCATGGTCCCCAAAGCATGGTCCCTGACCTTGATGTGCATCAGCAATAACACTGGCTTTTGCCTACAGTTTCTACAGAGTTACATCATTGCTGTCATTCTGATTACAACTCAGACTTGGCTCATAGAGGCCGTATTCTGAGTTTTTACACAGAGTTGTACTAAGATTTTGAGATCTGTTTGTAGTAACAGCTTTGCGTCTCAGTTGTGATATGTGATTCTCCTCTCAAAGGCACCTGAGTAGAAAATCAGAGACTTCTTCCTTAAAAAACACAATGTGTGAGAAGTGTAAGAGATATTGAAGCTAAAATCCTCTGATAGCCTTTCATGATGGAATAAACCCAAGTATTGAGCGAAGCATGCTATAACAGCTTAACTGCAAGGTGCTCTTATCCCAGTGGAGAGAACCTGTTGATTAATTAAATTTGGTCTGCTTTGAATATGTTCTGGACTGCATAAAGGCAGCATTTGTGCAGAAAAGTGTCCCCGTCAGATAAATCCAGAACAGCTGATCTTTTGCTACATACCCTCTGCTTTATTTTTCGGTAGTGCACACATAGGACAAGACATAAAGTATGGCTTTATAAGGAAAATAAGTGACTTGATCCTTGGAACATTTTGTTAAGATCTTTGAAATCTGATTCATGGTAGCACTGAAGCAAGTTATTTCCTTTAAATGAAACTCAAAAGTGGAAGCTTGTCCAACTTCACAGCCATTGCAGTCCTGGTTTTACAAGGAGTGTGTGTGAGTAGGAGTCTGCTCAGTAATCATAGAATCATAGAATAGTTTGGGTTGGAAAGGACCTTAAGATCATCTAGTTCCAACCCCCCTGCCATGGGCAGGGACACCCCACACTAAACCATATCACCCAAGGCCTCATCCAACCTGGCCTTGAACACCGCCAAGGATGAAGCGTTCACAGCCTCCCT
Organism: Psittacula echo; assembly: GCF_963264785.1. Classification (NCBI taxonomy): domain Eukaryota; kingdom Metazoa; phylum Chordata; class Aves; order Psittaciformes; family Psittacidae; genus Psittacula; species Psittacula echo. The sequence continues at coordinate 19,737,749 of NC_137737.1, forward strand.
GGGCAACTCATTCCAGTGCCTCACCACCCTCTCAGTAAAGAATTTCTTCCTTATATCCAATTTAAACTTCCCGTGTTTAAGTTTGAACCCGTTACCATTAATACCTGTTACCGTTAATATATTCGATGACCAGTAAGGGCACTTATGTTTTCACCTTTTTTTTCCAAAGAACAAAATAAGCTATGTAATATTTTATTTTAAATCAAATATAGTAAGTGTCACACTCGAGTTTTTAATACTTTAATGGACTTAGGTCCTGAGAACTATAATGGTTTAACAGCAGCTACAATATTTGCATTTGCAAAAGAGCATCCACCTTCCTTCTCTTCATGTTTTTCCATGTCAAACTTTCAGTTCGCTTGAATGATGAGTTCATATCACATTTAAGAAGTCCCAGAAAGTTTATTTATAGTGGAATACTGGTTTCACAATGATGAATGATGACTGCAAGGCATTTCTGTGAAGACCCTGCTCCAATGCCATTACAATCTAAGATGACGATAGGGAAAGCAATTTCAGCGTAACTCTATGGAGACCCCATTACCAGACCATTACAACTGCAGACTAATTGAAGAGCAGGAACATGCAGAGCCTCCCCTTTGGTGACACAGTTACAATGTGATATTAATATGTCACAATAATTTCAGTGCCAGGCATCAGATTTTTTTTTTTTGCCATTATTAATAATAGACAACAATATTTTATACTTCCTTGTGCACATAGTCCCACTGAACTGGAATGAGACTCCTTGCTGTGTGCAAACAGACCTGACATTGTATAAGGCTATAGGCAGAAGTACAGAGGTCAAAGGCTACTTTATGTGAAGAAATGAGACCCTGCAGAAGCCTGCAGTGTCTGTCTCTGAGCCTGTACATTGTACTAAATCTTACAATTTTAAAATTTAAGTGAGAAAAAAGTAAGCATAAATACAATTTGTCAGTGCCTTAATGGGAACAGCACAGTGCTGCACCTGAAAATCTCCAGCTTTAACCACAGAAGTCTATAAAGTCTGCCTTAATTTAAAGCTCAGGCCTGTGTGCCCATGTATAAATTGCACTTTATATCTTTGCTAAGGAGCACGCTGTCAAAGCAGTTTGTATATCAGGAGAGTGGCCTGAGCCAGTTGCACCATATTTTCAAAGCCATCCAGGTACAAAAAAAATGCAGATGGTTACCTGAATCCCACTTAAGATTTGGTCCATTTAAGCTGAATGAAATATATTGCAGCAGCTTGTGCTCTGGTGATAGGGCATTGTGAGTGCTAGGTGGCACAGATTTTGTTTGAGAGAAACTGACAGGAAAACATAGCTCCAGCCTCAGAAAGGGCAAATGTCAAACGGAAGTAAAAATACCTTGAAACATTCTGTAAACGTATCTGCTGGGGTCTTGTTATTTTTGAATGGTAAAATCCATCCTTAGTTTCATCATGCAGGTCTAGCCCCTTTACTCTTCTAAACCAAGGTGTCTTCAATGATTTCAGAATAATTTTATTTGCAATACTATTCTCATATATATTTTTTCCAGATACTTACCTAACTGCATTACAATTTGTAAGGACTGTGCAGTGTGTAATATTCAGTGTACATACCCCATATATTTGTTCTTCTGTCTTTTGAAGAAATCCCACTCCAGGAACAACTTTGTAAACAAGATAAGTTGGTGGCAAACTCCTCTGTCTTCTATAGGGACTTTAACAGGTTTAGTCATACTGCTTGTAACAGCCTGCTTCTCACTGATTTTGTTTTTCCAGCTTGTCAGTCTTTTCTTTCAGGTAATGGAGTTCTCCATTCTGCTTTGCTTTCATCTGTATTTATTTTGTCTCTTTTCTTCGCTGAAAAGCATGGAGCAACTGTTTCAAAAGGCTAATAATTTTGTTTCTTCTTCAACTCCTGATTTACTGTTTTGTCTGCCACAACTTTTAGATAATTTTTCTGGGTGCTGGAGGGGCTAGGTGAGGCCTTTTCTCAAAACTTTAATCTGAGAACCACCTCTCTTGTCTTTGTGGGATAAAAAGTTTCAGAAGCTATGACGTTTTACACCACTCTTACTTGCTAGGAAATTAATGACAAAACTGATTGCCTTCAAATCATGAAGGCAATGGATGGCAACAGTAAACACTCATAAAGAATGAGAAGGTGGGTTTATTAGAGAATGGAATTATCCCTCTTTTGGTAAGACTTAAAATTCTCCTGGTTGCTTTCTTTATTGAAAAATCAATGTCGTTCCAGCTCCCCAAAAGAGTAGCCAGCACAGAGCAACGTGGTGGTTCTGTGTACTCTTTTATTCACCCTGTTCTAGACAGTGTTTATCTTTTGCTGTAGGCATTAAACATTAATAATATGTTATTGTAAAGGGGAGAGTTGAATTGACTTTTTCACACAAAGAATTGTGTCCTAAAAGTCTGTGTAGTGTCAGCTCTGCTTTTGCTTTCCTAGCTTCACTTTCTATGCTTTTGTTTTATTTCGGTTACTTTCTAGTGCAAGACAACCATTACAATTATTTTTAAATAAATGTTTTTAGTGCCTAAAAATGCTGTGGAATTGATGGCTCTGAGACTCTCCCATCCCTGTAGTAAAGATAACAAAAGTTTCAGCAGTTCAAACTCCTTGTTGCTCAGTTTCCTCAAGTTTTCCACATTCCTCTTTATCTAGGTATATCAAGGTATCTTAAACACAATTTGGAAGAAGATACTGTAAGACAATAAGACCTCCATATGGTCTTCTTGGCTTGCAATTTTTCATCACCCCACAAGACCTTGAACAAAGATATCATTAACATTTTTTATGATTTAGTTTTAAGGAGGGGCATGCTGCTGAAATGAAACCAATTTGAATTTACAGAACTCCCTTAATTAAAGTGTCCCAACAGTGTCCCAGCAGCAACTGAAGATCTGGGTTAGACTGGAAGCCAAAATCTGGGGCAAGCTTGGGTTTTGTACACTACTTTGTTGCTTTACTGAAATTTAATAGACTTTTTGTTTTCCCCTTTCTTGCTTTCCACATTGTTGACAATGAAGGTTGTCTGACCCTTCCTTGTAGCATCATTTAGTATATAACACAACAGAAAGGGAAAATGAGTGCTTATTTGAAATAGTGGATTGCAGAGGGAAAAAATATTTTCTTTTCGCAGCCATTTCTTTCCTCCCTGGCTTCCAGCAACCATGTTGTTGTGGCAGAATCAGATATTTAATAATATTTTTTTCCAGATGCAAATACTGAAAAGGAATAGAAATATTTTATATTGGACTGCATCATTGCTAATACAGTTCATCATTTTTATTTAGGTGTGGATCTCTACATTCCTATTAACCTTGAGAAATTCTGGGCCAAATAGTCAGCAAGCTGCCACTGCCTTTGGCCCAGCTCAGGCCCTAGCTTTGACTACTCTGTCACCAAACTGATTTGCAATAGCTGATGATTTGATCTGCTATTCTTCCTTCGAGTAAACTCAGTCCCTTGGGGCTTGACTTGTGATGCCAGAGAGCTCCCTCAAGTGCCACTGACTTCTTGGAAAGCTGAAGTCACTCACTATTTTACACAATCCAGTCTCTGGTCCTTGTCCTCTCTATGTCTAACTTGTTTTTTATGTCTAATTCTGATTTCTAATTAGGCTTTCTTTTGCTAACATTGAAGCATTTCAGTCTTACTTGCCAAAGCAATCTGTAGTAGTAACAAACACTCTTTTGAAAATGTTTTGTAAATTTTTGGATTCCAGTGTCTGTATAGCTTAGCATCATTGTTTTCTCTTTTTTTGTTGTTTAGATACATCCATTATATATCTATATCTACTTAAAATTCAATAAAATTTATTCTGAGAAGGAGAGAGCCAGATGCTAAGTTAAACCAAAAAAAATAAATCAAATAAAGATTTAATTAGCAGACGAAAAAATTCAGGGAAAATAACCTTCTGGAAAATAGCAAAATCAGAAGAAGTGTAACAGCATTCTAATACGTTAGTATACTACCAATCTTATATTTATATTCTGTATATACTTTTATAGCCAGCCACACAAAGCTTGTGTGCTGCAATTAGCATCTTTGCTGTAGTGAGTTGTCATGTTCTAGCACTGCTAATGAACATGGAGAAGGTGTACCTGGTGTAAACCATTGCTGAGAAAAAAAACCCACCCTTTAGAATTACTATTAGAACATTTTTATTATTATTATTTCTCCCCCCTTTTTCCCCCCTTTTTTATTTTTTTCCCCTTTTTTATTTTTTTTCCCTTTTTTATTTTCTTTCTTTTTTCTTTCTTTGGGAAAAGCCTCTATTATTACCTGCGGTAGATTCTGAACACTAACACGCTATTTTGTTGATTGCACTGCCCTCAAACACTGCACATTTGAATCCCATTTGTAGCTGTGATGCCAGTGCTGGGATTCAAAGTCAGAGCCTCTTAGGGTTACAGCCCTGCTGCTGCTTCTGTGTGAGTGGAAGTGTCTAACACCACTGGCATCAGAGACTAGGGCTGATAAAGAGACAAGGTGTTCTAAAGAGAGCACACATGGAATTTCACACACACACCCCCCTACTCCCCCCCCACCCCCCCTTTTGTTTTTCTTACCAGAAAGATAAAGGAGATAAGAGTAGGTTGATATTTGACGAATTGGTTTTATTCAGAGGAGTGCTATCATCTTTATGTCCTTTTTGAAAACGCACCCACAGTGTCTGAATTCCCGTTAATGCAAAGTTCAGATAAAGCTGATGAAAAGCAGCTGCCATCTTGATAGTTGCCATGGCAGATGGCATCAGCCTTTATGCTTTTATCAGTATTAGTATCAGAACACACTCTGTGTTCCAAGCTGAGATAAAAATCATTGAAGCTGTACCTGGAATAGGCAGATCAACACTGCAGGTCCCACACAGTTTTGAATCTTTTTAGAACAGTCTGCATAAAAGCTAGAGACAACACATTCTTGTTATTCATTAGTTCAGCAATGCTGATGGTATTTTGTAAACTTCACAGATGAAGCAGCCTTTCTAAAGGGCTGCTGCCTCCCTTCCTCCTTCTCTCCCACCCCCAGGAATGCTCAGGCTTTGAAAAGAAAAAACACAGAGACACATACAAGAAACACTTTACAGTAAGTGGACAATGGACACAACAGCGACATACCTTCTTGATTAACCTGCTGCATTTTGCACTAAACCCCCATCAACCTGCTGTGAATAATGGTATTAAGAATAGGTGCATAGGAAGGGACATAATGATTACTGCTGGGTCATGAAGATGCGGTGGGGAAGGGGCTTGTGTGGGTTTGTCACGCAGATATTGTGAATCTTGCCCGGGAAGTATCCCCCAGTTTACTTGCTCTGGAGCCCCACATTGATCTGACAGTCCTGGCATCTCTTCAAGTGCATCCCAGGGCCTGCACAGCTCCTCCTTTCCCGGCTACACCTTGTGATAAGTGCCCCATAAGGAAAAGTGACTTACACACTGTTAAAGCTTCAACGCTAGCTCTTTATTGCAGGTTTCAAATTGTATTGACAAATCTCTCCATCCCCTTTCCCCCTCTCCCCCTCCCCAACTCCCCTTATAGCTATGCATATAGTTATTTTTGGTAACATTGTTGCTTGATAAATAGAGGGGTTGTGAGATCTCAAGTTATTATGCAAGTGTTAGCGACACAGGCTGGTAAACCATTTGGCTGTTGCATCGGTGCTGAAATGAATAATAGCAAATGGGAGGAGGGCATGGGAGTTATTTTAAATGACACATATATATTTAAATATAGCCTTAAAATAATGTTAAAGGTTTAGAGCCATTACAGGCTCTTGTGCCAACTTGCAGACTCTTCCAGAATTGATTTTAAAATTTGCTGTTCTTTCTCTGATGGTTGACAGGGAGATGAGGACCCTTCCGGGCTACCTCTGCCTTTAACAGGGAGGTGGTAGAAACGGTCCTCTCTGTGTCTTTATACAGGCGACTGATATTTTTGCACCCACATCTGAAGTACACATTTCCTTCAAACTATTTGGTGCAGAGTTATTGACTTAGTGTCATATCTTAAATAGACATTTTTGTGTGACTCTGCACAGTCCTATACCTCTCTGCTTAATAAGGTCACTGCCAGGAACAGGCTCATTCTGCCCCAGGTTTGAGAAGCTTTTTTGTGCTTTAATTTTGGGGTAGGTCTTGGAAAAAATCGAGGTCTAATAGAGGCTTTCCATTTCAAATGCCCATGGGATGGGCATCAAAGTTAGTTGAATTAGTTGAGTGACTACTCAAGTGAAAACATAAAGTTGAAATTAATAAATGGATTAGGATAAAAGGAGAACTGCCATAGAACAAAGCTTAGGAGTCCTCAAAACAAAGTCTAAATAGCCCCCATTTTTATTTTAAATTTAATTTTAAATGAAAAATTTAAAAAAGTGTTCAGTGGCAAGTCTTCACCCTTCACCTAGGACCAAAAGGAAGCTAGCTAGTATGGAGATACAGACTGGAGGAAGGATAAAATGACACATGTGCAACTTACTTGGACAGTGCCACCACTGTGCTCCTAACTGTGCCTATAAAATGGAAAAGACTTAGCATACAGGAGCCTGATTCAAAGCCTTTGAAAGCAGTGCTGCCTTTACATGGAGTTAAGTGAGTTTTGAGGGAGGCTCTATAAACATGACAAGGAACAACAGGTGAATGCGAAACAGTGGGGGAGTATCAGATAACAGAGAAATTATCATTAGTATAATAGTCACCACAAAAACTATTGTCAGGTGCTTTATCAGCGTCACAACATAGATAAGTCTTAAGGCAAGAACTGTGCAGACTTTGTGAGAAACTCCTCTGAAGCCTAAGGGGCAATCTGCTAAAAAGCATGAAGGTATTTCCAGGAAACTTTGGTTGATGAGGAATAAGAGCTGCCATCACTGGCAGTGACAAGGTGAGAATATATGAGTTGGTGCAGAAGAAAAGATGATCTGTGGGGGATCCACAGGCATGAGGGGCCTTAAAAGTTTAATAGCTCTGTTTGCTGTGGTAGGAAAGGGGTAGCCAATGATGGGATGAAGACATGCAGGAATGTGCTTAAATTAAAAGCCAGAAACAAGTAGAAAGTTTTGCCCAGTTTTAAAATGAAATTGGGGACAAATGGGGCAAATGATCCTGATTCAAATCAAAAAAGCAGGAACTGGAAAAGACATGACTTCATTGCAGCTTGGGCTGCGTGAGCAGCTGTGGGAATGTATTCAAGCTGAACCTCTAAATCTCGCCCATTCATTATTTGGTTAAGATTCACACAACGCAGTTGCAAGTAACTTGGAATTAAAATGGAAATCAGCTTTATTTCTTCAGACTCCTGTGCTTTTCCTGTTCTGCTTCCTTACCTCCCAGATAGGTAGCTAAAATCACAATTATAGGCTATAGCTTTGGCTCAAGAGGACAAAGTCTGAAAACTATTGTATTTGTGAGTCAGCTGCTACAGAGCCAGAAACCGTAGTGCTGCCCCTGCAATAGTCAGATACAGTTTTAGAAATATCTTCCCAAGCTGGTGCTACAAAAACCCCTACATGCTACCATTAGATGGACTTCCATCATTTGCTTTACAAACTCTAATTATGTGGATTTGTCCTGTGAAGTCCTGGGGAGATGGGATGTATTTTGGGAAGGGAGCAGCACAGTGGCCATACTCAAAACTTCCATAGGCTTCCTGAGTGGCCCTGAAGAGGTCACTGAATATCAATATCTTTGTCTCTGAAATGGGGATAATACACACTTTTTGTACTTTTTGTACAGACATCGAGTAACTAAACTAATGTTTCAAAATGTTTCAAGTGCCTTAGGGTGATGAAAAGGCAGAATATTCTTAGGGAAAATTTGGATACCAGTCGTATATATGTATGCTTGATTTTCTTCTTAGTTTATTTTTTCTAGTGTCAGATAAAGAAGTCAAAGATATTTTTTAAAAGGAAAATCAGAAATTCATCTGTTATCCTGAAATGCTGCACTCCATTTATGATATGCCAGTGGGATTCACCATTCAAGTATTTGCATTTCTACTGTATAAATACTAGTAGAAAACAACAAAACAACCTGAATACCTAAAATGGCTGCCATATACCAGTGAGG